>NC_056732.1:1739564232-1739586911 GCF_019279795.1 Protopterus annectens | reverse complement strand
AATGCTGGTCCTGCTCATATGTTCGGTTATGCATGCCTATGTCATTTACCCGACGAACAAGATCTTGCCACAGTGCAGTCTGCTCATGCTGGTCCTGGTTGGTTCTAGAGAACAGCAGGGTGTAGTGCTGCACCAGGCTGCTGTGTATTTCCTCTTCCTCTGCAGCTGTATAACAGAGGTTGCATTGGTGGGCCATGTCCCTGGAAGACAATTAAACAATATGTGTGAGCAAGTCATGTGACACACTTAACATTCTAAAGTACAGATATCAATTAACTGCCATATATAGCATCCGATTGGCTGTCAGAGGACACACATGTTCAATACCACATATTAGTGCTCAGGCCACAACTGTCTGACAGTGCCTGGAATGCTCTATATATCAAACCTTGTTCTGCACAGCAGCAAAGAGAAGCCAGTATGTAAGACTATACACCAGTACGTGGCACACTGTATGTGACACAATGCACCACCTAGCCACAGGAGGTATATATCAAGCCAATGCATAAAAAAAGATGTCATCCATTGCAATGAATGTAAAGTACTGTTATAGTATTACCAGCATACCACCCTAGTAGTTGATGCCAAACCCCTGCCTAACATATGTGCACAGTTGTTAATATAGGTGGCATACTGCTGTACTACACTATACATGTAGCTAGATACACACGTATACCCTGTAACACACATATGATTGAGGGCATGGTACAGGCATAATTACACACACATCAGACATACATACAACACGCAAATGTATGCCAACACAGATTAGCTTTACCTGTGTACCATACAGTACTTGTGTCACTACTTACAAAACCTTATGCCTGAGGTATGTAATCTGTGAGGACTACAGGGAACACACAAAACAGTGTTTCCAAGCAATGTGAACATACACCATACTGTACTGTTTAGGCCTACAGCTTCAGGAAGTACTACAGTTCATATGGGAGTTGGATTCACCAGCAGTACCACTCACTAAGCATACATGTATTGCTTTAGCCTACAATGGGACACCACAGTCGGCAACAAGGTACTACGTCAAACCATATGCCATACTACTTTTTTGGCCTAGCAATAGCAAATACATCCTTTGCTGGGATCACAGCTAGGACACAAACTACCATGACTGGAACAATTTCACACTAAGCTATCACACCTTTACAGACCATGCACACATTCACCAACACATTCACCATCACACTCAGTCAACCTCACATAGCAATTATTGCACTAAGTACATGTGTGTGTGCATCGTGTCATAGGTAGGTAATACACTATTGGCCTTACGGCCTATAGCAGCCTAGACATACGCTACCCTGGTCTTTGACACACATGTAATTTAATTTCACTTGCCCCTGTCAACCAGAGCCACAGAGGTGATTACCGGGGTGTATTTCTTATCTCCCAACCAATCATCTTGAGTATTTATGACAACTGCTAATGAGGAGCTTTGTTTGCTATTGATAGGTGGTTTGTTCCACAGTATGGCATGTCTCTGAGATGGGAATCTATCCCTCCAGCATGTGCTGTTTAGTGAGCTGACAAGGTTTAGGGCCCTAGAGCATGTATCTCGGAGGGATTGTAATATGTTTATGTGGAGGATGTCCAACAGCTATGGTTGTGACATAGCTCTGTATGTTAGGAAGAGGTCACCTCTGGGTAGGCAGTATGCAACACAGTCTAGCTGTGGTTTTGTGAGTCAGTCTGCATAGGGCTTCTGTTTGAGGCAGGTATTACCCTTTGTGAGGTATGTCTGTGGCCTTTCCAGTTGCTGCAGTTGTCTTGTGAGGTACATACCACATGGGGCATTGTACTCTATAATGGGTTTTCAGTGTAATGGGTAGAGGGGAACAATGACCTATATTTCCCTAGATGACACACCGTTTGTGATGATGTGTACCACGTAGACATATTAGATGACTAGTGTGGCACTGTGATTATCAAAGGGGAGGCTACTGTCCACCTGTGTCCCATGTTCCCTTATCACACCTTTGGAGTTAGGTAGACTACCACCTATGTGGTAGTTAATGGGTACAGTGTTTTGGCAGGAAGGGATGGCATTGCAGTGTCAACACTGAGTTTCAGTCCATGCCTTGGTCACCAGACACCTGTCTCAGTAAGTATGACCCCGTGCCTCTCTCTCTCTCTATATATATATATATATATTAATATATATATATATATATATATATATATATATATATATATATATATATATATATATATATATATATATATATATATGTGTGTGTGTATGTATACACATACATATAAACATCCATTGCTGTACATATAGATGTAAATATAGGCACATATACAGCCCACTTTTCATGGTGGGAATATCAATTATGTGGCAGTTATGAGATATACAGTTATGTAATAATATTGCACAGTGTTGTGCAGAATGCATTGAAGGTGTCCTCAGCCCATGTACCGTTAGCAGGCCTCACTGGCTGCAACACTGCAAAACTGCTCTGTTCCATCTGTTCTTAAAGGGAATAATATTTTTTGTTGGGTTTTCTCTGTCTGTTGATGTTGCTCTTTATTTTTCTGTGTCTGTCTGTTTCTGTTTCTGTCTCTTTGTCTTTGTCTGTGTCTCTGTCTCTCTCTCACTCTCGCGCTCTCTCTCTCTCTTTCTCTCTGTTGCTGCAATGATATTATTGCATGTGTGGACAGCAAGTACAGCCTGCTTTTATAGGCATCTGCACATGTGCATGTGATGGCCTCTGCACCAATTGGTGCCCACCATTTAGTAATTGCATGCAGCCTGCTGTGTGGTAATTGCAGTACTCACTGTCATAGCAGCCCACTGCTATAAAATGCTAAGTTAGGTAGTCATAGCCCTTTCAGCTTTCCCAAGTGGGGCCCATGCTTGTTGGCTGTGGACACCGTTGTGTCAGTCAGAAGGTTGGTATACTTCTTATATCTGAAGCTATGGTTGTAGCCAGTGATTTGCATGCTGTACTCAAACCTGGATGTTGTTGCTTCTAGTACACACTTGTCAGTGTAGAATTTCACTCACCCCTCCAAATGCTAACACAAGATACATGGGAGCATGTAGTTTCTTTTTTAATTAGATGATTAACTGACATACAAAAGTAGTTATTGCAATGTATTCTTCTGGCACATGAACTGTTTGTGAACTACTATACTGTAAATATTAATTTACTCACTTCTGAACAGTTTGTGTTTTTTGTGTTGACATTAGCACATGCTGCTCAAGACAACTGGACAAATTTCAGTACTGAATATGCCTACCTACATCTTTGGTAGAGCCTAAATACACAGGTATATTGTTCTTTTGGGTAGGTGTGCAGAAGTACAGAGAGCATTATTTATTATTGTGTGACATTTATCTTGCTGAACATACAGGGTTGCTGTGTACCTGTTAGTCTATCAAGGCAAGTAGTCTGTCTGTGTAGCTCACACCTGTGGACATATCCAGATGGTAGCCAGAGGTTAGCCTATTATTCTTTGCCTGTACACCACACCGGTCTTTTCGGCACTGGAACAATGGCATTGTCACAGTTGGTTGCTAACAGTACATGGCTACATCCTTTGATATTTCTGTGTTGTACTTCTACATAAGAGTATGCTTGTGGGACTCATTCCAAAGCTATTTGCAGAGTGTGTAACAGCAGACAAGCTGAAATGCCTGCGTGTTTCTGCCTCTGCCAGGCCTATGATACACTCAGGTATATATTTGAACAGCCTCAGGGAAAGGTAGCTATAAGTGGGGTACACCTGTAATATGTTACAGACATTAAGTTGAGACTGTGAGAGAATCAGAGCATATGTATTAATACACCTTTTCTGATGAGCAAGCAGTGTCTACTCTTACTTATTGACATTATTCATTAAGTGTAATTCCCCACTTTTCTGCCTAACATCAGTACTTTTCAGAGGGATTCAGAGGGACACAGCTAACATTTGTTTACGAATCAGGGACATCCCTAACAAGCAGTCACAGTTGGGAAGTATGGCCTCTGCCCTATACAAATATGCCAGTGTTTATCCTGCTCTGATACTGTTTGGGGTTTGTAAAGTGCTACTGTAACATTATTTCCTGCTAGAATGGCTGGTTCTCTTTTCACAGTCATGTCATGCAATTCCACAACAACTGCTGGTAAAGATCCACAGAACATGATTTGTGTTATGGCATTCCTATTTTCCCTTTACATTCACTCATTCTAATACATGATATATTTATTACAGCACCAAATTGTTGTATGTCTACTGAGGCTTAGTGGTACTTCATGCAGTCTGGTGTGTCCAAGGTCTGGGGTTCGAGACTGACAGAGGTGTTTTATTTTGCTGCTCAGCAGAAAAAGGGCCCTGCCATGCAGAGTGACTAAGGCGCTTTTAAGCAGTTGTAAGTGGGTTTGCGTGGGTTTGCGCAATGCTTAGCAATACTATGCTAAGCGCACATATGCGCACACTCGCTCAAACCCACTTACTACTGCTTAAAAGTGCTTACTCCTGTTAAACCCCGCGCTCATTTCTTTGAAAGAAAAGAAAATGGGGAGATAGGAAAGTGGTGAAAAAGGGGCACAAAGAGGGAAAGACAATAGGGAAAACAGCTCAGGATGTGCAGGACGGGTGTAGGGAAGGTCCATAGCTGCCCATTTCTTTAACAGCAACAGCTGTGCATATACTTGTAATTTGGAGTGAATTTTGAAACCTTACACCCCCGAGAGAGGGGTGAGGACAACGAAGTAAGTTGTACTGCTAATTGAATTTCAGTGTGTGTGTCCAGCGAACATTTGAGTAAAATGGGCAGCTATGTATGGGGCGTAATTCTTTTGGCGGGAACAGATTGCCCATTTTTTTTTTGTTTAAGTTGAGAGTGGAATGTAAGGTAGGGGAAGTAGGTATGTTGTGGGAGGTAGGTTGGGGAGGTAAACAGACAAGACAAACAAGACACATACATGGGCGGAATATGAGACATGGGGTGAGTGAACACAGTTGATGGGGAAGGAAGTTTGGAAATCGCAAGCCCATGAGCCCACAGATGGTAACAGTGGAACTGAGATCCCCACCCATGGGCAGTCACCACTGCACCTTCACAGTCCGGAGGGTGGCTGTACTAGGGGCTGTGTAGGAGGGGCAGGCTCATCTGTGAGTCGCGCCACTCTTGCCTCGAGCTGGCGTAGGGGATCAGCGACTGACCACTGGATCTCCCTACACACCACAGCCCGGACCACATGGAGGGTGACAGGTGGCCCTCCTCCACCCACGCTTGCATGGGGGGGGACGAGTCCCATCCCCTGCAGTGCTTCCACCTGAAGGTGGCACAGGACCAACGGAGGAGGGTGGCCCGGGATGGGCACCTGATCTGCTGGTACCAGGTGCAATCGCCAGCTGAAGAGGGACAGGTGGGTCCGCTGGGACCGGCCTTCCCATACGTTCTGTGTTTAGGTGTATTTAATTACAACATAGACAACAACATTCCAAATCAGTTGTAACAGCATGCAGTAATATTCCCATTAACCCAACACACCAGGGTTCCAACAGTTGAACAGCAAGCATAACACATGCATATATTGAATGACAGTGGACATTCCAACAGCATGCAGGAATGATTGGTGGCAACAGGTCACCAAGATTGTGGTGTTTGAACAGGGCACATGCATCAAAGTAAATGCAGATATTTATAGAACAATCGGACATATGTGCCAACAAATGTTTTGAGATTAGACATACCCATTAAGGTGTGGAATTGCATTGTTTATGCACATACAGTAGGGTGTAAAAAGATACCTCCATTAACATCTTATATGTACTTATAGTTTACACTACATTCCTATTGACTGCAGGTGTATATCCCCTACATGTATAATTACACTAGACAACATGCATTAAGTTGTGTAATAATTTTGGCTAGTTCATTATATACCTGACCTATATCTGACATACTAACTGTCCAGGATGCAGATGTTACTGCTACGTATTTATATATTTTATTTATATTTATATATCTACATATCTGGATGTGTTCACGTGACATTTTCAGTTATATTTCTACAGCCCCCTACATTTCTAGCAGCACACTCACATTTTTTGGGAACACATAAACAAGCTACTCGTGTGCCAAATTTACCTATGCATGCCAGACATTAACCACCTGTTGAGGACTATATATGCTTCACAGTTACTGGCACTTCCTTCATCCACTTTATATGGGACTGCCCAACTGTGGATTGACAGCGCTTAATATAACAGTACTATCCATATAATGCAAGAGTACAACAACATTTCAAAGTCTGCGACACGGACACACTCCAGGTATTATACCTTTATTAATTACATTACACACTTTTCTAGAGGCTCTCTCATTTATTTGATATTACACTGCATGCAGGAGACTTATTCAGAATGTATTATACCTTTATTAATGGGTTACAACACTCTTTTTCAGGCTCTCTCACTTATTGTATATAACAGTACATGCAGAGAAATTATTCAGGGCATTTTATGCCTTTATTATTGTGCTACAACACTTTTTTTCTGGCTTTCTCACTTATTTTAAATAACAGTACATGCAGAGAAATTATTCAGGGCATTTTATGCCTTCATTATTGTGCTACAACACTTTTTTCAGGCTCTCTCACTTATTTTATATAACAGTACATGCAGAGAAATTATTCAGGGCATTTTATGCCTTTATTATTCTGCTACAACACTTTTTCAGGCATCTCACTTATTTTATATAACAGTACATGCAGAGAAATTATTCAGGGCATTTTATGCCTTTATTATTGTGCTACAACACTTTTTTTCAGACTCTCTCACTTATTTTATATAACAATACATGCAGAATAATTACTAACCTGCCTGGTGGCGCAGCCTTAGCAGCCTATCTGCATAGGCTTGCTGATTCACAGCACAAACACCTGCAGCTGTAAAGTAAATGAAGGGATATTGAGACATACCTATCCATTATATAGACTCCAATAGCATTTCTTACATACTTCATTCCATGGCTACCTACTCAGTAGTGGGGCATCTTGCATGTCACAGGCCTCCTGTATCCATCGGTTCAGTTGGTCCTGCCTCCGTCTCTTCAGGTCTGCATGTTGGTGATGGACCTGCTCACCAGTACGGGGGATGCCTGTGGCACTGGTGAGATCATGAGCCAACCGGTTCCAAGCCTCCGCTTTGTATTCCGTCCCTTGGAACTGGCCCTGCAGGAGTCTAGACTCATGATGGTGAACAAGGAGCCAAACCATGTATTTTGACTCCTCGATGCCCCACAGTTGTGCTCAAAAGCGAATACCCTCTCCAGCACTGGCCATTTTGACTGCAGATGGGAGCTACCACGAGTTATGGTGAGTATTCCCGCCTACGGAGCTTAAATATGCCTCATTTCCAGCATTTATTTGTGATTGGCTATTTTTGAAATTTCTCAGCTAACAGCAAACCTGCTTAGCAATGGTTAAACTTTCATTTATATGTATATGTATGTTAACAGTGCATGTTTATGCTAAGCTGTCATGGCATAGTGGTTCAGTACTTTGATTATGGTGCACACTGTCCCAGGTTTGAGCCTTGTCATTGCTTTTTATTTTACTACTGTCCAGACAGGCTATGGGGTGTGGCTGTGTTTAGGCGACTTTGCTCAACGTTGCTTTACATTGCTCCACGTTGCCCGATGGTGTGCTGGTTAGTGCGGTGCGCAGCTCAGCGCAAACCTATTGCACTAGGTAACGTGCTGCTTAGCCATGGGCACCTATATTGTGCTAGGTAATATAGATGAAATAAAAACAATCTTAGTCACATTTAAATACCTAATTCAAAACAGTTTCCAACCAATCAAAATTTATACTGCACATCTGAAGAAGGGCAGAGCCCGAAAGCACTTATCTGTGTTAAAAACTGCTTGTTGAATTTTGCCTTGTCATATTAAATTAGTGTTTTACCGAAGGATTGTGGTGGTCTACATTGGTTTGTTCATTAAATCTTATGATTGAAAGTCATACACCTTAACCATTGTACTACTTGGCTTTTCAGAAGAAAGCGATGTTAAAAAAAGGGGTTTTCAACTTCATGATTCTCCTTGCATATCAGTCTAGTCAGACTTACAGGTCATTAGTTTCCAGGATCTATTGATGGCCCACCTCTCTGCAAAGGGTTGACTGTTGCTGTCCTCTACTCAAATAAAATAGCCTTCTATGCAAAGGATAACTGTAAAGTATTTTTAGTTAGGTTAGAAATCTTAAGGGAAACACTCAAAAACATGCTGAGTTGGCTGAAGAAGACAGTGCTTATATTCAAGCAGAAGACATTGTAAACTTACTGGCCTTTACATTCAATGAAACTTTCACCCATTTATCACCTCCAGTCACTTCTGATGAAATTCGCAATATGATTCCATTTTCTGATATCACAAAAGAAGAAGTTGTCACTGCACTCTCTAAAGCTAGAGACACAGCATCTATGAACCCTTATAGGTTCATAGGTTGATACTAGGCTATCTGCCCTAGGGCATTTATAAGCCTAGCCAGAGTGTATTTGGCTTTCGCCACCCTTTTACATTAGTTGACTGTGCCTCTGTATAGTAGGTCACAGAAGATAGCCCTTTTAAGATTAGTTTACTGTGCCTCTGTCTAGTTGGGACACAGAAGAGATCCCAGGGGTAAACCTATGATCTCCCATCCACTCGTCAAGATTTCTCTTGAAGAGGGACATTGAGGGGCTCTGCCTAACATGGATTGGGATTTTGTTCCAGAGTGAGGGCAGCCTCTGGGATATGAATCTGTCCCTCCAGCATGTCCTATTTATTTCTGTGCTGAGGTTTAAGTCCCTGGAGCATGTAGCTCTAAGGGATTTGGATTTCCTGAGGTGGAGCATGTCCATTAATTCTGGTTTGGACATGGCTTTATATGTCAGGCACAGATCGCCTCTGAGTAGGCAGTAAGCAACTGAGTAGAGCTGGAGTTTCTTTAGCCTAACTGCGTAGGACATCTGTTTGAGTCCCTTGATCCTCTTGGTGAGGTACTTTTGGGGTCTTTCCAGTTGCTGCAGGTGTCCGGCAAGGTACATCCCAAATGGGGCATTGTATTCAATTATGAGCCTGATGAGTGATGAGTAGAGGGGCACAATGACCTCTCTTGATCTAGATGTGAACCCTTTCATGATAAGGTGGGCTATATAGAAGGTCTTTCTAACCACTTTGGCAACGTGATTGTCAAAGGAGAGATTGCTATCTACTTGGGTCCCCAAATCCCTAATTACTTCTTCTGTACTTAATGGATTACCACCTATGTGATAATTTGTGGGCACTCTGTTTTTCCCAAAGGGGATGACTATGCACTTTTTGGCATTTAGCTTTAGGCCATGGCTCTGGCACCAGTTATCCATCTCTGTGAGACCCTTTTGGAGGATGCTTGTGTCAGTTGGTGAGTCGATTATGGCACCCAGTTTGCAGTCATCTGCGAACTTGGTCAGCCATAGTCCTCCCATGTTAGCCTGTACCTCAGAGAAATATATACCGAACAAGAGAGGTCCCAGGACTGAGCCTTGTGGGATGCCACTTGTAGCTGGTTTAGAGTCTGACATGGCACCTGCAATTCTGACCATGTGGGTTCTATCCCTGAGCCAGTTTGCAACCCATCTTGTGACATAAGGGTTGATATTTAAGCTGGTGAGCTTATTTATGATGCCCGAGTGGGGTATTGTGTCAAAGGCTTTTGCAAGGTCCAGGTAGGCTGTGTGGACTTCCTTTCCTTTATCTATGGCCTTGGTGACTGTTTCAAAGAAGTCGACTGGGTTCAAGAGGCAAGATCTGCCCTTAACAAAGCTGAATTGGGTAGGATCCAACGTTTGGAGGTTCCCAATGTCTTTGTTTATGAGTTCCATGATGATACGCTCCATAGATTTGCAGACCAGGCTAGTCAGGCTTATAGGGTGATAGTTTCCGGGGTCCGTTGTGGCACCACCTTTATGGAGTGGGACCACTGTTGCTGTACACCATTCCTTGGGTACATATCCTGTAGTAAGGCTGAGATTGAACAGTGACTTTATGTGAGGGTTCAGTTCTTCTTGGAGCTCATGTAAGACGCAGCCCAGGACACCGTCCGGTCCCATTGATGCTGTGCTTTTTTGCTTTGGAGAGGGCAGCTCTCACCTGTGCATCTGTTATGTCAGGAAGGCTGCACTCTGTTGGAATAGACATTTGTTCTTTTGGGGGGGAAGGGGGGAGAAGTTTGCACTGAACCTGTCTGCCAGGATGTTGGCAATGTCTGTGGGTTCAGTGTATTTTTTGTCATTTTGCACTAACTCAGAGCATATCTGGGAGTTCCACCAAGGTTCCTGACATAACTAAAGAAGGCCTTCTGATTATCTTTAGCGTCTTGTGCAATTTTTCTTTCAAAGCTGGCCTTAGATAATTTTATGAGTGATCGTAATTTCTTGCTAGTACTGATCAGAGATGCCTTCCCTTTGTGGGATTTTGCTCTATCATGTCGTAGCTTCCTCCTTCTGTTGTATAGCTTATTTATGGCTGGGGTCCACCAGACAGGTCTCCTGCCTTTGGAGGAGTGAGTCTTGGTTTTATTTGGAATAGTATGATCCATGCCTTCCTGTAGGTGTCCATAGAATATGTTTGTAAAGGATTCTGCAGTTTGGGCCATATTTTCCACTGGCCTGGGGGCTTTGAAGGATTCCACCTCAGTTTTGAGAAGTGTGAAGTTTGCTTTTGAGAAGTTTTTCACCATGGTTTCCTTGGCTGGGGGTGGGGACGGGATATGGATGTCCAGAGAGATTAATTTATGGTCAGATCTTACCAATGAGGGGTATACCTCTGGTATGGAACATAGAGTCCCCATGATGGTGATGATCAGGTCCAATATGTTTTCCCCTCTTGTGGGAGTGGTGACCAGTTGTTCCATAGCATTTGAGTTTATAAATTCTAGGAACCGTTGGGCGAGGGTGTTGGGGCTTGAGTAGTGCTCCCAGTTTATGTTTGGATAGTTGAAGTCACCCAATATGATGGTGTTTGGAGAGGCCTTCATATTCTTCAGTGTTCTCAGGAAAGCTGAGTGGGGTTCCTGAGTTTGGGAGGGTGGTCTGTAGCAGGCTACAAATGGAAAGGCAGTTTTGCTCACTGTTAGTTGCACATGGATGGTCTCCGATGCTTCGTACAGTGGCACTAACCTGTAGGTGTGGGTATCTTTGATGAATATGGATACTCCCCCTCCTTTTGTGGTTCAGTCCGAGTTTTGGGGCAGAAAAGCATGGTATGAGGTATAACCTGGTAGTGCTGGGGTGCTCTCGGGAGCCTTGAACCAGGTTTCTGTTACTGTACAGATATCAATATTCTCCATACTGAGGAGAGCCTCGAGTGCGTGCATCTTGAGGTTTAGACTTCTGGCGTTAAGCAGCATTACCCTTGGTTTCTTTTTCCTTGTGTTGTCTATGGAGGTGGGTTTGTCTTCAGACCTTGCCTAAAAAAGGCGCTATGGTTGTGGCAAGAGCCTTAGCCAATATTCGAAAGCCCAGGGGTGACAGGTGCAAGCTGTCCCTAGCGAAGCAACATGGCTTGTTGAGCATGTCATCCCAGGCTGACAGACACTGGATCCCCTTTGAATGACACCAATACTTTAGCCAGTTGTTAAAATTGATCATTTTGTCTTCATACTGTGGCATCATTCTTGGTAAGAGTAAGATGCTACTCAAGGTCAGGGTCATACTGGCCTGGGCTACATGATCAGAGAGCTCCTCTATGTCTCTTTTCATGTAGTCCAGAGAGGTACATCTCAGGTCATTCACACCAGCATGGACAATGAGGGAGTCATATTTGTTCTTGCTTTGGAGTGATCTGAAGGATTGTGTTATGAGGTGGATCCTGGCACCCGACAGGCAGCTTACAGTGATCTTCTCCTTGTTCAGCCTGGTGAGTGGGATGTCAGTGTGTCTGACAATAGAGTCACCTATTACAAGTGTATTAGGTGTGTTGTTTAGCCTTAAGGGCTGTGACTGTGTGGCACACTGACTTTGTGAACTATGTGATACATGGGTATTGTTGTGGGGTAGCGGTTGCTTGGATGTCTGCTTTGGAGGTCTCTGCTGCTTGGGCAGATTTTTATTTAGAGCCACCAAGTATGTTTTTGTGTGTTTATGTGTTTGGTTTGCTGTTGTGATAGGTCTATGTGAGACTGGTTTTGTGGTGTGTGTGGTTACCTTCTCCTCCTGACTGACTGCGCCAGTACTGGGTTGAGAGAGCTCAGCCTCCAGTTTGGCTATATAGTTGCATCTCTCACATAAATTTGAGCTTGTTGGGAGGAGGAGAGGGTGGTCTGTGTACATAAGGCAGTTGTAACATTGCCTCAAGATTCCCAGATTCACCAGCTGGACTGGAGACTATACCTGAAACTGACTTTTGGACATACCAGAATAGTATAAGGAACTACTTTTTGACTGATCAAAAAGGACCAATAAGGAGCCAAGTACTTAAAGGGAGTACAAGAGGGTGTAGTGCTTTAGTTTATTAGTGCTTACTTATAAGATTACTTATACGAGCAACTGCAGGGCTTTAGAATGAAAATAGAGTGCTTACTTTGAGATTTAGAACATTTCTAAGGGAAAAAGTGAAGAGCAGACTTTGTGGAGCCGGAAATAGTTTAAACCTGTTTAAGCGGCGCTGTCCGATGCTGCTCTATGCGCAAAATCGTGCAAAACTGCGCAAATGTGGGTTTTAAAGCAGGGAAACTGAGAGAGATAGGAATTGACCCAAAACAGCCAATAAGCTACTATTTTCAGGGCTGAGACAACTCCTCCAGGGACAGATAGGCTGCTCAAAGCTCCCCACTCTCACTGATGAACAGAGAAGCTTCCTCCTATCCAAGTAAGGATATGGGCAACACAGGAAACTATACCACAGTCCGGAATTCAGCAAAACCTGAAATCTGGACTAATCTATTTCAGCAAAGATGGGAAAAGAGAACATTTTTTTTTTCAGGAAACAGCAGAAAAACACACAGAAAACACTGTAAATGCTATAAAACAGGCTAGCACACATTAGTGTGTAGCCTACAACAGTTATACAATACAAAAATGATTTAAATTGATATAAAACAAGTGCAAAAACTGTAAAAAGCAGAAGGCAAATGCAATTTAAACTTTTTAAAGCACAGATCAGTTAGAAATTCACTTTTTAGGTGGGAAAAGGCAGTTAGAGCAAAAAACTGAGAAAAAAATACTTAAATCCGGAAAACTCTCTCTTGGGTCTCTCTGTTGCCTGTATCACTCTGTAGGACACCACGAGGATCTGTGCAGAGTTGTATACTGGCGCAAAACCATGCAAATGCAGGTTTTAAAGCAGGGAAACTGAAAGAGATAGGATTTGATCCAATACAGCCAATAAGCTACTAGTTTCAGGGCTGAGACCACTCCTCCAGGGACAGATAGGCTGCTCAAAGCTCTCCACTCCCACTGGTGAACAGAGAAGCTTCCTCCTATCCAAGTAAGGATATGGGCAACACAGGAAACTATACCACAGTCCAGAATTCAGCAAAACCTGAAATCTGGACTAATCTAGTTCAGCAAAGGCGGGAAAAGATAATTTTTTTTTCTGGAAACAGCAGAAAAACACACAGAAAACACTGTAAATGCTATAAACAGGCTAGCACACTTTAGTGTGTAGACTACAACAGTTATACAATACAAAAACGACTTAAATTGATATAAAACAAGTGCAAAAACTGTAAAAAGCAGAAGGCAAATACAATTTAAACTTTTTAAAGCACAGATCAGTTAGAAATCTGCTTTTTAGGTGGGAAAAGGCAGTCAGAGCAAAAAAACAGAGAAAAAAATACTTAAATCTCAAAAAGTCTCTCTTAGGTCTTTCTGATGCCTGTATCACTCTGCAGGACACCACGAGGAGCTGTGCAGAGTTGTATACAATAACAAACTTTTTAAATCACAGATTCGCTAAACAAAATGGTGTTTTAGGTGGAATTAGTTAAGTCAACAAGAAAAGCAGAAAAGTGATACTTAATCACTCCAACGTCACTCTTTTGTCTCTCTGCTGCTGTAGACTCTGCAGAACACCTGGAAGGCACTTGCTGAGCGGAATACAAGTGTAAAAACTGTGCAAATGAGGTTTTTATAGCAGGGAAGTGAAAGAGATAGAAATTAGCCCAAAATGGCCAATAAACTACTAACTTCTGGGCTGAAACCACTCCTCCAGGGACAGATAGGCTGCTAAAAGCTCCCCTCTCTCACAGGTGAACAGAGAAACTTCCTTCTATCCAAGTAAGGTAATGGCAACACAGTAACTTGTAACACAGCCCTGGATTCAGCAATAACCTGAAAACTGGACTATACTAGTTCAGAAAGGCGGGAAACAAGTATATAATTTTTTTTCAGGAAATAGAGCAGATACAATGAAAACAACACTTTACCCAATTAACCAGTTAAAAAGCTTAAAACTGAGCCCTGTTCCAGAATTCTTCAATCAGACAAGTTCTAACTGCACCGTCCTGCCACTAGGGTACAGAGAAACATTCTCCAAAAAAGACGGCCAGTATCAGGGCACAAGTTATACAAACAAAGCTAGATCCAGCCGACCTGAATCTAGTCTATGCTACAGCAAACAAGGTGTACCGATTTCAGAAAGAAACAGTTCAAGTAAGCATGCGCAATAAGCCTTTAACCAGAAATTCCCAGCTCAGAAGGGCAGAATCTAGCCTCTCCTCCCACAAGAGTGCAGACCACAAACCTTCTTAATGTAAAATAACTGGCCTGAAGCCCAAGTTCTTAACCCAGAACTAATACACTTTTAGAATAACAGACACTGAGTCTTCAATCAGCAGTTCCCAACTTAGAAAGATGTACGCTACCTGTCCTGCCACAACAGGTCAGACCACAAACCTTCTTAATGTAAAACAACTGGTTTGAAACCCAAGTGCTTAAACCAAGGGCCTTAGAATAACAGTTACAATTTAATCAGGCTAGTAACAAGCAGTAAAAAAGGCAGCAGAATAAATTCAATTGAGTACTTTTAAGAAGAGGCAAAAGCAAAATAAGGTAATAAAGAAGGAAGAAACACAAATACAGTAAGGCAGATGAAGTGCAAAAAATTTTATTTTTTTGAGATGGAGGAAACAGAGCAGATTAAGATACTATAAGGGAATGCCCTTCCCAAGTGTTCTCTCTGTACACCGCAGAGGAGATAGGACTGGTAGGAGTATCCAAAATCAAAATATGATCTCACTGTACTCAGTTGAGTGAGCAAATGAGATGGGTCCAGGAGGAGTGTGCAAAAAGAGATTTACAGTAGGGAGAGGGGTGGGGAACTAACTGCAGAGAGACAGAGACACAATATTTAGTGAATCAAAGACACACAATATTTACTGACTCAAATCTTAAATAAGTGCAGAGAAAACATACTTAAATCAGCTTGTGTCCAGTTGATATATGCAGACAAGTCTCAGTAGCCAGCAATTCAATTTAAAATGATAGCTAGAAATGTAATCAACACAGATTTTAATGCTAGCAGAAACCCCCAAGCCAAGTAGCACTAACAAAGGAATTTCAAAGTAGTCTGACAACTTTCAGGGAGCTCAGATAACTGCAGAGAGACAGAGACACAATATTTAGTGAATCAAAAACACACAATATTTACTGACACAAATCTTAAATAAGTGCAGAGAAAATATACTTAAATCAGCTTGTGTCCTGTTGATATATGCAGACAAGTCTCAGGAGCCAGCTACTCGATTTAAAATGATTACTAGAAATGTAACCAACACAGATTTTAATGCTAGCAGAAAGCCCCATGCCAAGTAGCACTAACAAAGGAATTTCAAAGTAGTCTAACAACATTCAGGAAGCTCAGATAACTGCAGATAGACAGAGAAACAATATTAAGTGAATCAAAGACACACAATATTTACTGACTCAAATCTTAAATAAGTGCAGAGAAAATATATTTAAATCAGCATGTGTCCAGCTGATATATGCAGACAAGTCTCAGTAGCCAGCAACGCATTTTAAAATGATTACTAGAAATGTAACCAACACAGATTTTAATGCTAGCAGAAACCCCCAAGCCAAGTAGCACTAACAAAGGAATTTCAAAGTAGTCTAACAACTTTCAGGGAGCTCAGATAACTGCAGAGAGACAGAGACACAATATTTAGTGAATCAAAGACACACAATATTTACTGACTCAAATCTTAAATAAGAGCAGAGAAAATATACTTAAATCAGCTTGTGTCCAGTTGATATATATAGACAAGTCTCAGTAGCCAGCAACTAGATTTAAAATTATTACTAGAAATGTAACCAACACAGATTTTAATGCTAGCAGAAACCCCCAAGCCAAGTGGCACTAACAAAGGAATTTCAAAGTAGTCTAACAACTTTCAGGGAGCCCACATAACTGCAGAGAGACAGAGACACAATATTTAGTGAATCAAAGACACACAATATTTACTGATTCAAATCTTAAATAAGTGTTGAGAAAATACACTTAAATCAGCTTGTGTCCAGTTAATATATGCAGACAAGTCTCAGTAGCCAGCAACTAGATTTAAAATGATTACTAAAAATGTAACCAACACAGATTTCAATGCTAGCAGAAACCCCCAAGCCAAGTAGCACTAACAAAGAAATTTCAAAGTAGTCTAACAACTTTCAGTGAGCTCAGATAACTGCAGAGAGACAGACACACAATATTTAGTGAATCAAAGACACACAATATTTACTGACTCAAATCTTAATTGCAGAGAAAATATACTTAAATCAGCTTGTGTCCAGTTGATATATGCAGACAAGTCTCAGTAGGGCGCAACTCAATTTAAAATGATTACTAGAAATGTAACAAACACAGATTTTAATTCTAGCAGAAACCCCCAAGCCAAGTAGCACTAACAAAGGAATTTCAAAAAGTCTAACAACTTTCAGGGAGCTCAGATAACTGCAGAGAGACAGAGACACAATATTTAGTGAATCAAAGACACACAATATTTACTGACTCAAATCTTAAATAAGTGCAGAGAAGATATATTTAAATCAGATTGTGTCCAGTTGATATATGCAGACAAGTCTCAGTAGCCAGCAACTCGATTTAGAATGATTACTAGAAATGTAACCAACACAGATTTTAATGCTAGCAGAAACCCCCAAGCCAAGTAGCACTAACAAAGGAATTTCAAAGTAGTCTAACAACTTTCAGGGAGCTCAGATAACTGCAGAGAGACAGAGACACAATATTTAGTGAATCAAAGACACACAATATTTACTGACTCAAATCTTAAATAAGTGCAGAGAAAATATATTTAAATCAGGATGTGTCCAGCTGATATATGCAGACAAGTCTCAGTAGCCAGCAACGCATTTTAAAATGATTACTAGAAATGTAACCAACACAGATTTTAATGCTAGCAGAAACCCCAAAGCTAAGTAGCACTAACAAAGGAATTTCAAAGTAGTGTAACAACTTTCAGGGAGCACAGATAACTGCAGAGAGACAGAGACACAATATTTAGTGAATCAAAGACACACAATATTTACTGACTCAAATCTTAAATAAGTGCAGAGAAAATATACTTAAATCAGCTTGTGTCCAGTTGATATATGCAGACAAGTCTCAGTAGCCAGCAACTCGATTTAAAATGATTACTAGAAATGTAACCAACACAGATTTTAATGCTAGCAGAAACCCCCAAGCAAAGTAGCACTAACAAAGGAATTTCAAAGTAGTCTAACAACTTTCAGGAGCTCAGATAACTGCAGAGAGACAGAGACACAATATTTAGTGAATCAAAGACACACAATATTTACTGACTCAAATCTTAAATAAGTGCAGAGAAAATATACTTAAATCAGGTTGTGTCCAGTTGATATATGCAGACAAGTCTCAGTAGCCAGCAACTCAATTTAAAATGATTACTAGAAATTTAACCAACACAGATTTTAATGCTAGCAGAAACCCCCAAGCAAAGTAGCACTAACAAAGGAATTTCAAAGTAGTCTAACAACTTTCAGGGAGCTCAGATAAATGCGGAGAGACAGAGACACAATATTTAGTGAATCAAAGACACACAATATTTACTGACTCAAATCTTAAATAAGTGCAGAGAAAATATACTTAAATCAGCTTGTGTCCAGTTGATATATGCAGACAAGTCTCAGTAGCCAGCAACTCGATTTAAAAACATTACAAGAAATTTAACCAACACAGATTTTAATGCTAGCAGAAACCCCAAAGCTAAGTAGCACTAACAAAGGAATTTCAAAGTAGTGTAACAACTTTCAGGGAGCACAGATAACTGCAGAGAGACAGAGACACAATATTTAGTGAATCAAAGACACACAATATTTACTGACTCAAATCTTAAATAAGTGCAGAGAAAATATACTTAAATCAGCTTGTGTCCAGTTGATATATGCAGACAAGTCTCAGTAGCCAGCAACTTGATTTAAAATGATTACTAGAAATGTAACCAACACAGATTTTAATGCTAGCAGAAACCCCCAAGCTAAGTAGCACTAACAAAGGAATTTCAAAGTAGTCTAACAACTTTCAGGAGCTCAGATAACTGCAGAGACAGAGACACAATATTTAGTGAATCAAAGACACACAATATTTACTGACTCAAATCTTAAATAAGTGCAGAGAAAATATACTTAAATCAGCTTGTGTCCAGTTGATATATGCAGACAAGTCTCAGTAGCCAGCAACTCAATTTAAAATGATTACTAGAAATGTAACCAACACAGATTTTAATGCTAGCAGAAACCCCCAAGCCAAGTAGCACTAACAAAGAAATTTCAAAGTAGTCTAACAACTTTCAGGAGCTCAGATAACTGCAGAGAGACAGAGACACAATATTTAGTGAATCAAAGACACACAATATTTACTGACTCAAATCTTAAATAAGTGCAGAGAAAATATACTTAAATCAGCTTGTGTCCAGTTGATATATGCAGACAAGACTCAGTAGCCAGCAACTCGAATTAAAATGATTACTAGAAATGTAACCAACACAGATTTTAATTCTAGCAGAAACGCCCAAGCCTAGTAGCACTAACAAAGGAATTTCAAAGTAGTCTAACAACTATCAGGAGCTCAGATAACTGCAGAGAGACAGAGATGCAATATTTAGTGAAGCAAAGACACACAATATTTACTGACACAAATTTTAAATAAGTGCAGAGAAAATATACCTAAATCAGCTTGTGTCAGTAGATATATGCAGACAAGTCTCAGTAGCCAGCAACTCGATTTAAAATGATTACTAGAAATGTAACCAACACAGATTTTAATGCTAGCAGAAAGCCCCAAGCCAAGTATCACTAAGAAAGGAATTTCAAAGTCATCAAACAACTTTCAGGAGCTCAGATAACTGCAGAACGACAGAGACACAATATTTAGTGAATCAAAGACACACAATATTTACTGACTCAAATCTTAAATAAGTGCAGAGAAAATATACTTAAATCAGCTTGTGTCCAGTTGATATATGCAGACAAGTCTCAGTAGCCAGCAACTAGATTTAAAATGATTACTAGAAATGTAACCAACACAGATTTTAATGCTAGCAGAAACCCCCAAGCCAAGTAGCACTAACAAAGGAATTTCAAAGTAGTCTAACAACTTTCAGGGAGCTCAGATAACTGCAGAGAGACAGAGACACAATATTTAGTGAATCAAAGACACACAATATTTACTGACTCAAATCTTAAATAAGTGCAGAGAAAATATACTTAAATCAGCTTGTGTCCAGTTGATATATGCAGACAAGTCTCAGTAGCCAGCAACTTGAATTAAAATGATTACTAGAAATGTAACCAACACAGATTTTAATTCTAGCAGAAACGCCCAAGCCTATCAACACTAACAAAGGAATTTCAAAGTAGTCTAACAACTATCAGGAGCTCAGATAACTGCAGAGAGACAGAGACACAATATTTAGTGAATCAAAGACACACAATATTTACTGACTCAAATCTTAAATAAGTGCAGAGAAAATATACTTAAATCAGCTTGTGTCCAGTTGATATATGCAGACAAGTCTCAGTAGCCAGCAACTCGATTTAAAATGATTACTAGAAATGTAACCAACACAGATTTTAATGCTAGCAGAAACCCCAAGCCAAGTAGCACTAACAAAGGAATTTCAAAGTAGTCTAACAACTTTCAGGGAGCTCAGATAACTGCAGAGAGACAGAGACACAATATTTAGTGAATCAAAGACACACAATATTTACTGACTCAAATCTTAAATAAGTGCAGAGAAAATATACTTAAATCAGCTTGTGTCCAGTTGATATATGCAGACAAGTCTCAGTAGCCAGCAACTCGATTTAAAATGATTACTAGAAATGTAACCAACACAGATTTTAATGCTAGCAGAAACCCCCAAGCCAAGTAGCACTAACAAAGGAATTTCAAAGTAGTCTAACAACTTTCAGGGAGCACAGATAACTGCAGAGAGACAGAGACACAATATTTAGTGAATCAAAGACACACAATATTTACTGACTCAAATCTTAAATAAGTGCAGAGAAAATATACTTAAATCAGCTTGTGTCCAGTTGATATATGCAGACAAGTCTCAGTAGCCAGCAACTCGATTTAAAATGATTACTAGAAATGTAACCAACACAGATTTTAATGCTAGCAGAAAGCCCCAAGCCAAGTATCACTAAGAAAGGAATTTCAAAGTCATCAAACAACTTTCAGGGAGCTCAGATAACTGCAGAACGACAGAGACACAATATTTAGTGAATCAAAGACACACAATATTTACTGACTCAAATCTTAAATAAGTGCAGAGAAAATATACTTAAATCAGCTTGTGTCCAGTTGATATATGCAGACAAGTCTCAGTAGCCAGCAACTCAATTTAAAATGATTACTAGAAATGTAACCAACACAGATTTTAATGCTAGCAGAAACCCCAAGCCAAGTAGCACTAACAAAGGAATTTCAAAGTAGTCTAACAACTTTCAGGGAGCTCAGATAACTGCAGAGAGACAGAGACACAATATTTAGTGAATCAAAGACACACAATATTTACTGACTCAAATCTTAAATAAGTGCAGAGAAAATATACTTAAATCAGCTTGTGTCCAGTTGATATATGCAGACAAGTCTCAGTAGCCAGCAACTCGATTTAAAATGATTACTAGAAATGTAACCAACACAGATTTTAATGATAGCAGAAACCCCAAGCCAAGTAGCACTAACAAAGAAATTTCAAAGTAGTCTAACAACTTTCAGTGAGCTCAGATAACTGCAGAGACAGAGACACAATATTTAGTGAATCAAAGACACACAATATTTACTGACTCAAATCTTAAATAAGTGCAGAGAAAATATACTTAAATCAGCTTGTGTCCAGTTGATATATGCAGACAAGTCTCAGTAGCCAGCAACTCAATTTAAAATGATTACTAGAAATGTAACCAACACAGATTTTAATGCTAGCAGAAACTCCCAAGCTAAGTAGCACTAACAAAGGAATTTCAAAGTAGTCTAACAACTTTCAGTGAGCTCAGATAACTGCAGAGAGACAGAGACACAATATTTAGTGAATCAAAGACACACAATATTTACTGACTCAAATCTTAAATAAGTGCATGGAAAATATACTTAAATCAGCTTGTGTCCAGTTGATATATGCAGACAAGTCTCAGTAGCCAGCAACTTGATTTAAAATGATTACTAGAAATGTAACCAGCACAGATTTTAATGCTAGCAGAAACCCCCAAGCTAAGTAGCACTAACAAAGGAATTTCAAAGTAGTCTAACAACTTTCAGTGAGCTCAGATAACTGCAGAGAGACAGAGACACAATATTTAGTGAATCAAAGACACACAATATTTACTGACTCAAAACTTAAATAAGTGCAGAGAAAATATACTTAAATCAGCTTGTGTCCAGTTGATATATGCAGACAAGTCTCAGTAGCCAGCAACTCGATTTAAAATGATTACAAGAAATTTAACCAACACAGATTTTAATGCTAGCAGAAACCCCAAAGCTAAGTAGCACTAACAAAGGAATTTCAAAGTAGTGTAACAACTTTCAGGGAGCACAGATAACTGCAGAGAGACAGAGACACAATATTTAGTGAATCAAAGACACACAATATTTACTGACTCAAATCTTAAATAAGTGCAGAGAAGATATATTTAAATCAGATTGTGTCCAGTTGATATATGCAGACAAGTCTCAGTAGCCAGCAACTCAATTTAAAAACATTACAAGAAATTTAACCAACACAGATTTTAATGCTAGCAGAAACCCCAAAGCTAAGTAGCACTAACAAAGGAATTTCAAAGTAGTGTAACAACTTTCAGGGAGCACAGATAACTGCAGAGAGACAGAGACACAATATTTAGTGAATCAAAGCACACAATATTTACTGACACAAATCTTAAATAAGTGCAGAGAAAGTATACTTAAATCAGCTTGTTTCCAGTTGATATATGCAGACAAGTCTCATTAGTCAGCCACTCGATTTAAAATGATTACTAGAAATGTAACCAACACAGATTTTAATGCTAGCAGAAACCCTCAAGCAAAGTACCACTAACAAAGGAATTTCAAAGTAGTCTAACAACTTTCAGGGAGCTCAGATAACTGCGGAGAGACAGAGACACAATATTTAGTGAATCAAAGACACACAATATTTTTAAAAAAAATTTTGGGAAAAAAAATTTTT
>NC_056732.1:1739535092-1739563732 GCF_019279795.1 Protopterus annectens | reverse complement strand
GTCTACAGCAGATTGATTAAGTATCACTTTTCTGCTTTTCTTGGTGTCTTAACTAATTCCGCCTAGCCAGTTTTTTGTTTTTTTTTTGCGAATCTGTGATTGAAAAAGTTTGTTATTGCTACATATTGTACTTATTTGCTGCCTGCACTTGAATGAAGTAATTTTTGTGTTTAAATAATGTGTTTAACTGTTGTAGGCTACACACTGAAGTGTGATGGCCTTTTCTGTGCATTTAAAGTGTTGTTTTGATTGTATCTACTCTATTTTCTGAAAAAAATATATACTTGTTACCCGCTTTTCTGAACTAGTATAGTCCAGTTTTCAGGTTATTGCTGAATCCAGGGCTGAGTTACAAGCTTCTGTGTTGCCCATATCTTACTTGGCTAGAAGAAAGTTTCTCTGTTCACCTGTGAGAGAGGGGAGCTTTGAGCAGCCTATCTGTCCCTGGAGGAGTGGTTTCAGCTCAGAAGTTAGTAGTTTATCTGCCATTTTGGGCTAATTTCTATCTCTTTCACTTCTCTGCTATAAAAACCACATCCGTGCAGTTTTGTGCACCGGGCAGCACCATTTAGCTAGAGTTAAACTATTCTCGGCTCCACGAAGTCTACTCT
The DNA here is from genome assembly GCF_019279795.1 of Protopterus annectens. Taxonomy (NCBI): domain Eukaryota; kingdom Metazoa; phylum Chordata; order Ceratodontiformes; family Protopteridae; genus Protopterus; species Protopterus annectens. The sequence goes on along the minus strand of NC_056732.1, from coordinate 1,739,563,121 downwards.
TCAGTTTTTCCCTTGGAACTAGACAAACCTTCAACTTTAGCACTCAAACCATTAATTTCACGGTCAAGCACTTGCTTAAAACTCATAGCAAGCACTAATTAACCCTAGCAATAGACCCCCTATACTGTCCAGAAGGACAAGGCTCTCTGTTCGTCCCCACCAGCCAATCAGAAAAACAGCTTACTCTACCTATTCAGGAATGTCCAAAGGGCAGTTTCCGGTGTTCTCCCCAGTCCAACTGGTGAAACTGGGCATTTTGAGGCAATGTTACAACTGCCTCATGTACACAGACAACTCACTCCTCCTACCACCAAACACTAATATGTGCGAGAGATGCAATTATACAGCCAAACTGGAGGCAAAGGTGTCTCAACCCAAGACTGGAACTGACCATCAAGAGGAGAAGGGTAATACTTGCAACACACCACCAGTCTCACATAGACCTAATAAACCAACACCGGCAAATAACACACATGAATTCATGAAAACATACTCGGAGGCTCAAAATAACAATCTGCAAAAGCAACAGAGACCTCCAAAGCAGACATCCAAGTAACCTCCACACCCCATCACCGACCAGGAAACACATACTTCACAGTCTGCCACGCAATCACAGCCTTTAACGCAAAATAACATACCCAACACACTAGTAATAGGCGACTCTATAGTCAGGCATACTGATGTCCCACTAACTAGGCTGGACAAGGAGAAGGTTACAGTTAACTGCCTGTCAGGTGCCAGGATCCGCCACATAACACAAGCACTCAGGGCACTCCAGAGCAAGTACAAATACAACTCTGTCATTGTCCATTTTGGTGTAAATGACCTGAGACGTACCTCCCAGGACGACATGAAAAGAGACATGGAAGAGCTCTCTGATCATGTAGCCCAGGCCGGTATGACCCTGACCCTGAGTAGCATCCTGCCCTCACCAAGAATGATGCCACACTATAAAGAAAAAATTATACATTTCAACAATTGGCTAAGTTTCTGGTGTCATTCAAAGGGGATCCAGTATCTGTCCGCCTGGGATGACATTCTCGACAAGCCACGTTGCTTCATGAGAGATGGCTTGCACCTGTAACCCTTAGGCTTTCGAATACTGGCCAAGGCTCTTGCCTCCCCCATAGTGCCTTTATTAAGCAAGGCTCAAAAGACAAACCCACCACCATAAATAGCACAAGTAACCAAAAAGTGAGGGTAATGCTACTCAACGCCAGAAGTCTAAACCTCAAAGTGCACGCACTCGAGGCACTCCTCAGTATGTAGAACATCGACATCTGTGCATTAACAGAAACCTGGTTTAAGGCTCCTGAGCGCACCCCAGCACTACTAGGCTATAACTCATATCGGCCACAGAACCAGGACCGAAACCCAAAAGGCAAGGGATGTATCCATATTCATCAAGGATACCCACACCTCCAGGTTAGTGGCACAGCACAATGCGCAGAGATCATCCATGTGCAACTAACAATAGGCAAAGCTGCAATCCAAATTGTAGCTTGCTACAGATCACCCACCATGGCCCAGGACCCCCATTTCGCATTTCTGGAGACACTGGGAAATATGAAGGTCCTACCAAACACCTTAATACTGGGTGATTTAAATTACCCAAACATAAACTGGGAGAACTACTAAAGTACTAACTCCCTTGCCCAACGCTTCCTAGAATTTATAAACTCTAACGCCCTGGATCAACTGGTCAACACCCCCACCAGAGGGAACAACAAATTGGACCTGGTCATCACCAATATGGGTGACCGGTGTTCCACACCGGAGGTCAACCCCTCGCTGGTTAGATCAGACCATAGACTAATCACTCTGGATATCCACATTCCGCCCCCAATCAAGGAAACCACCATGAAAAACTTTTCAAAAGCAAACTTCATGTTACTTAAGACTGAGGTGGAAAGGTTCACAGCCCCCATGCTAAAGGACAATGCTGTACAAGCTGCTGAAACCTTTACAGAGGCACTCTATGAGCATCTGCAGGAATGCATGGATTGCGCTATCCCAAGTAAAACCAAGACTCACTCCTGAAGAAAAGGAAACCAGTCTGGTGGACCCCTGCCATAAACGAGCTATGGAACAGGAGGAGGAAACTAGTACAGAAAAGAGTAAATTCCCAAGAAGGAAAGACATCCCTGATCAGTATCAGCAAGAAACTACGATCCCTCATTAAATCATCCAAGGCTAGTTTCGAAAGAAAAATTGCCAATGACTCCAAAGATAACCACAAAGGTTCTTGACATAGCTAAAGAACGCTACGTGGAAACTCTCAGATCTGCTGTGAGTTAGTGCAGAATGGCACAAAATACACTGAACCGACTGATACTGCAAACATTCTGGCAAACAGGTTTAGTGCAAACTTCACCCCCTTCTCACCCCTTAATGGGCCCATAAGCATACCAGAAGAATGTAGGGCCCCATCAATCACCGATGCACAGGTTAAAACAGCCCTATCCAAAGCCAAAAACACAGCTTCAGTGTGACCGGATGGGGTCCCAGGCTGTGCATTACAAGAGCTCCAAAATTAACTAACCCCTCACCTAAACACACTGATGTCCTTCATGGATGCATCTGCAGTCATAACAAGTGGGTTGTCCTGTCGTCAGGCAGCCCTTCAGTCGGCCGGATTCCAAAGTCGGGTCCGCTTGCTGATGTCGCACTTCACCCGACGTCATCTCTGTTGGTCCTCGGGTATAAAGGCATCAGCCGACGCCATTTTCCCCAGTCTTTCTTGACGCGTGGCGCCCGAAGCAGAAGCTGTTCGCAAGTGCCGGTCGGTCGGATCCAGAGATTACTTCTACCGAATTACTCCTTCCATGGAAAACCAATTCCACAGAACATAAGACCTCATTCTACAAGGGCAACAGCCACTACCACAGCCTTCTTACGAGGAGTGGCAACCAAAGACATTATTGAGGCGACTACTTGGACCTCCGTGCATACATTTGCCAAGCATTATAACTTACCTCTATATTCCAGATCCCGAGCAGGGTTTGCCACTGCTGTACTGCAAGGGATCCTAAACACACCATAATCTAGTTTTATCCTCCTCCCCTAGTTGGCTATGGTATTCTACCCACTTGTTATGACTGCAGATGCATCCATGAAGGACATAGTACAGTTTTGTACCTACCATAAATGTAGATGTCCGAACTGGATAGCATCTGCAGTCAGGATTACCCTCCCTCCTTCCCTCTGTGGTACTCCTAGGGTATTTTACCCTCCTAATAGCTAGCTGATGGGGGGGAGTCTTTTATGGTGTATTTGTTTGTATATATGTACATACATGCTTATTTTTGTGGTTACCTCTATCTTTTTGGAAACATTGGCATCTATCCAAATTTTAGCCTCCAAGAGGGCTACTGGCATCTGGGGCAAGAAACACTGAGGAAAATGGCGTCGGCTGATGCCTTTATACCCGAGGACCAACAGAGATGACGTCGGGTGAAGTGCGACATCAGCCGAAGCCGGACCCGGACTTTGGAATCCGGCCGACTGAAGGGCTGCCTGACGACAGGACAACCCACTTGTTATGACTGCAGATGCTATCCAGTTCGGACATCTACATTTATGGTAGGTACAAAACTGTACTTTCAAACTCAGCCTCTCTACAGGCTACATACCCATAGAGTGGCGCACAGTGACAGTTATCCCGCCCCACAAAGGTGGAGCCGCAAAGGACCTCGGGAACTATCGCCCTATAAGCCTGACTAGCCTGGTCTGCAAGGCTATGGAACTCGTTAACAGAGACATTGTGAACCTCCAAACCTTGGACCCTACCCAGTTTGGTTTTAAGGGAAGATCATGCCTCCTAAACCTGGTGGACTTCTTCGCGACGGTTACCAAGGCATTAGACGAGGGAAAGGAGTTCCACACAGCCTACCTAGACCTCGCAAAGGCTTTTGACACCATTCCCCATTCTAGTATTATAGACAAGCTCACCAGCTTGAACATAAACCCCTACGTCACGAGATGGGTTGCCAACTGGCTCATGGATAGAACCCATATGGTGAGAGTTGCAGGCTCTGCGTCCGACTCTAAACCGGTTACAAGTGGCGTACCCCAGGGCTCAGTCCTTGGACCCCTCCTGTTCGGTATATACTTCTCAGAGGTACAGGCAAGCATAGGAGGACTGTGGCTGACCAAGTTCGCAGACGACTGCAAACTAGGGGCCATAATTGATTCTCCGTCTGATACAGACACCCTTCAGATGGGTCTCACTGAGATGGATACCTGGTGTCAAAATCATGGCCATGAGCTAATTGCCAAAAATTGCATAGTCATCCCCTTTGGAAAAAACAAAATACCCGCTAACTTACCACATAGGTGGTATTCCCCTAAATACAGAAAATGTAATAAGGGATCTGGGGACCCAAGTAGATAGTAATCTCTCCTTTGATAATCATATTGCCAAGGTGGTTAGAAAATCCTTCTATGTGGCCCACCTAATCACAAAAGGGTTCGCATCTAGAACAAAAGAGGTTATTGCGTCTCTCTACTCATCAATCATTTGACCCATCATAGAATACAACGCCCCATTTGGGATGTACCTTACAAGACACATGCAACAGCTGGAAAGGCCACTAAAGTACCTCACCAAGAGGATTACTGGCCTCAAACAGATGCCCTATGCAGCCCGACTCAAGAAACTCCAGCTGTACTCATTTGCATACAGCTTACTCCAGCTGTACTCATTTGCATACCGCTTACTCAGGGGTGATCTCTGCCTGACATACAAGGCCATGTCCAACCCAGAATTGATGGACATGTTCCACCTAAAAAAAAAAAAAAACAAATCCCAGAGAGCCACACGCTCTAAAGATGTAAACCTCACCACAACGATAAATAGGACATGCTGGAGGGATGGATTCCTATCCCAGAGACTCCCCATGCTTTGGAACTGGATTCCAGTGTACATCAGGCAGAGCCCCTCACTAACACTCTTCAAGAGAAACCTTGACGGGTGGATGGGAAACAGAAAATTTACCCCGGGGCTCACTGCACTGGCTCTGCTGGACAGTGGCGCAGGGAACTAATGGCTCTGCTGGACCGTGGCGCAGGGAACTGGTGGATGTTTGTGTTTCACTGCTGCAGTCATTACACTTGGGTTATCCTGCCGTCAGACGGTCCCGCAGTCGGCCAGAGTTCCAAAGTCTTGGTCCGGCGTCGGTTGCTGTCGCTTTTTCCCTGACATCCGTGTGCCAGGGGTATATAAGATGTAGCCGACGCCATTTTCTTCAGTCTTTCTTGCCGCGCGGTGCCCGAAGCAAAAGCAGTTCGCAAGTGCCAGTTGGCTGACTCCTGAGATTTTCAATTCGAATTTCAGAACCGATATCTTCAATAAAGCTAAGTACCCCGTTGGGTAAACTTTTTCTTGCCTCCGACCGATGTCCGTAAAAGTTAATAATTGTATTTCTTGTGGGAAGCTAATATCTCATAAGGATTTTCATTCTTACTGTATTCCATGCCTAGGCACAGACTATGACGTCACTAGTTGTCGGTATTGTGCTAGATTTAACAAACGCACTATTAAACGGTTTGATTTTGCTCGCCATTACTTTGGCTGAAGGTTTAATTATACCATGCCGTCGGAACAACCGACCGGAATACACAAAAAAACGCAAAGACAAGGATAAGGACAGGCATCCGAGGCCCAAAACTGACGAAGCCTCTTCTAGGCCAGTCGCCGGTTCTCAGTGAGGTGCTTTCGCAGCCCCTGACACCCGCTACGTCAGAGCCACAGGCCGCCTCTGACTCCCACGTGGAGATGTCTAGGCCTCTGGATACTCAAGGTGTTGGGCCTATGGAAACTAACCCTTCAGATGGGTCCGCAGCCGCTGAGCAGGCATCTGCTTCTGAGGGTGTTTTCAGACCTTCACAGCTTACCATAAAAACTACAGCTAAGTCTAAAACTCCATTGAAGACAAAGAAGCAAGTACAGCATTCACCTGGACAGGCCTCCATGCCTAAAAAACAGATGCTCAAAATGGCCGAAGACTTAATTACTCTGATCAGGGGTACCCATCCCCCTCCTGATAAAAGGCCTAGGCAGGATACAGACTATGATTATTATGACCAGGTTTCCATTTCTTCTGATTCCTCTTCAGACCAGGCGTACTCTTTACCCCCCTGAGGACTCTGATGCTGAAGAATCAATTCCTTCAGCCTCTCCTCCTTAGGATTATTCTTTTGGGGAAACTTTACATACCATGAGGGAGCATTTCCATTGGGAGGGGCCAGGATTACTCAGAATCCAAGAAAAGGTTCAGACTTTCTTTTATTGCCTCAGCACAGGCCCCTTGCTATTCCGCCAGTGTTAGATATTGTGAATGATGTGTTCTGTGAATCCAGTTTAAATCCTGATTCTTTGCCCCCTGCTCCAGTCAAGCCAGACAGGTACTACAGAGTCCCTCACTCTCTCACAATTTTCTTTATAAAAACCCTGTTGCTGACCCAGAAACTATTTCCCAGGGTCCTAAAGGGGTAAAGGCTTCCACGGCTGAAAATCCAGATCTGAAGTAGTTACTTCATTTGCTCTGCAGCCTGTGGGTATCGGATCTGACCTCTGATCCGAGCCGGCAGCTTTCCAAGCTACAAGATCCAAGCTCCTAGCTCCTCCCTCCTACCAATAATCCCCTGCTACATGCTGTATTACCTCAGATCGTTTTTTGCCGCGGCTGAAGCAGCTACCTTTGAAGAGCTCCTTGGCTTTTGGTGAGATCGTTACCTTTGTTAAACTTTTTTCTCAACCGGGAAGATTTTATTTTTTAGTGTACGTGTGAGTAGTATCCCTGGGTTCTTTTAGTCATAGTTTAGATACTCGTTATTTTTTTAGAGTTAGTGTTTTTCTGTGTAACACCCCTCCCCCCTTAGTGTTTGGGTGTGAGTGTTAGTCAAAATGGCTGAAGGGCCCAAAGCCATTTTTTTAAAGTGTACCGAGTGTGGCCATAAGCTTTCTCCAGCTGATGGTCACACTCGGTGCGTTTTATGCCTGGGGGTGGCCCATTTATCTACGGCCTGCCCAATATGTGCGACCTTTAACCCCCGGGCACTTAGGGACAGGAAGAATAAGCTGATCCTGGCGGGCTTGCTTCCCCAAGAATCAGCTTCTTCCTCTTCCGCTCAGGCTGCCTCGGCCGCCCCGGTGCCTTCTGCGCCCCCTGCTCAACCGGGGACTCTACCTCCCTCTTTGGGTTTGAGCTCGGGGGACTCTGGTGCCTCTTCCTCCAAAGAGAAGAGGCACAAGGACAAGGAAGGGCACAAGTCTCAGAAAAGGCGGGCTGAGACTCAACCCTCAGCCCCGCCAGCTAAGCTGGCTAGGTCTCCCTCGAGGGTCTCTCGGCGCCGTTCGCCATGTTTTTCGCCAGAGGAGGAGTATCGGCCTCCCTCGAGGTCGTTGAGGCGGCCCTCCCGGCCCACCTCGACAACTTCTAGATCAACCAGAAGCCTCACCGACGCGGACATGGATCGGATGATGCGTCGATTCATACAGACCCAAATGCAGATGGGGGTGCTCTTGCCTTCCCCCCTCTGGGGGGGGGAGTGTGGCCCCCATTTTTGCTCTGATCACTCCTTCTCCGACTCGTTTTCGGGTCTTTGAGTCATCTGATCCAGGCCCTTTCGGAGCCGGGGATTCGTCGGCGCAGATAGTTCCGGTCTCTTCGCCGATTGTACCCTCGAGCGTGTCGGATCCGAGTTCTTGGGGCCGAGGGCTGAGCGTTGGATCTGTGGGAGTTGGTGTCTCTTCGGCGCTGCTGGGTTCGGAGCATACCTCTCTCTCGATTCCGACTGCATTGACCCCGACCCCGATCCCTACCTCAAAGCCGAGGAGATTACTTTCGGAGCCTGGCAAGAGTAGTTCTCCTTCGGCTTTTGAGGTAGTGGAGAGGGTACTGTCGAGGTCCTCCAGGTCCCCGGTTTGGGCTTCGGTTCCTCCCGTACCCCCGCTGCATGTGGGTCTATCCTCTGTCATCCGACCATTGGGACAGCCTGCTCAAGCCCTCCAGCTGGTTCCCTTGGAGGAACAAGAACCCGTTGACGAGCCCTCTTCGGACAGTCCCCCCGAGGAGGTCCCTCGTAAACGTAGGTGTAAAAGGAGGCACCTGGACTCCGCTGAGTCTGTCACCACCGATACGGATTTAGATGAAGGGGAAGGTTCCCCAAGGTCACCCCCCCGAAGATATCTCCTTCGGAGACATCATGAAAATGTTGTGTATTAGAGGGGGCTGGTCTGCCCAAAAACCTTCCTCTGATGAATCCGTGTTCCTGGAGACGTTTGAGGCAGGCCCATCTACCTCCTGGGTGTCTCCTCCGGCTGACCCCCTGGTAGACTTAATTACTACCAGGGTGTGGAAGGAGCCCGACACTGTGGAGCCAATCCCGAGACAACCCGACAAGGTCCTTAACCCCCCAACGGATGGACAGTCTTGGGCCAAGGGATCTCCTGTTGATGCCATGTTGGTGGCGGCTGCTACCAAGAGAGAACTCGCACAGGAGAGTTCTTCGGTTCACCTGCCGGATAAGGAATCTCGAGCGCTGGACCGCATTGGGAAGCGGATGTTTGCTTCAGCGACCTTCTCGATAAGGCCACTGAACTATATGGCACATACCATTAGGCTACAGCGAGACTTGATTAAGGAATACACTGCAGCCCCCCTGGAGTCCATGTCGGTTCAGGACAAGAATGTTTTTTCGACTCGTATGGCAACTCTGAAATCCATATCTAACACATCCATGTGGCTACTCTCCCATGCTACGGAGGGAGCCGCTAGGGCCAGCGTAGCCGGGGTCATTTTGCGGTGTCACGCCTGGCTCCGTCTTTGCAATTTCGTGGATCCCTTCAAGGTGTCCTTCGCTAATGCGCCCTTTGACGGGTCTTCGCTTTTTGGCAAGACCGTTCGCGAAACGCTGGTCCAAAGCGAGAAGGACGGGAAGACGCTGTCTGCCATCGGTGTCCGCTTCTTTAATCCCCAACGATCCTTTTCAAGGAATCAGAGGGGACAAAATAAGCTGTGGTTCTGCAAGTCTCAGCAGTCCCATCCAGCTTCGGACCCCTCGTCCTCTAGAGGCAGAGGAGGACAAGGTGGGCGCCGGCCCAGAGGCAGAGGGGGACCGCGTAACTTCGGGTCCAGAGAACTTTTCTCGGACAGACCCGCGCAGCAGCTGTGAGGGCTTACCCAGCTGTCCCTCTCTGGAGGCAGTCGGGGGGCGGTTGACGGAGCACCTGTCAAATTGGGAGTCCATTACGACAGATCGATGGGTGCTCCGTATCATATCCAGAGGTTATTCCATCCCCTTCATAAACCTTCCCCCCCACGACCAGACGCCTCCCCGATGTACCACCCGATCAGAGGGAGGCAGCGGCTTCAGAAGTGTCGAAGTGGCTAGAAAAAAGAGCCATCCAGCCCGTCCCCCCAGACCAGTCCGGATTGGTTCTTTTTGGTGCCAAAGAAGACTGGGGACCTAAGACCCATTCTAGACCTTTCCGCTCTGAACCTGTTCATTTCCAAGGAAAAATTCCGGATGGTCACCCTCCAATCAGTTCTCCCCTTTCTGCGGGAGAACGACTGGATGTGCTCTATAGACCTCAAGGATGCGTACTACCACATATTGATGGACAGACGATCCAGAAGGTTTCTCGGCTTCCGGCTGGGAGCCAGTCATTATCAGTTCAGGGTTCTTCCGTTCGGCCTCACCTCAGCCCCCAGGGTGTTCACCAAAGTAATGGCAGTGGTTGCAGCCCACCTGAGACTTCAGGGCATTCAGGTCTTCCAATACCTAGACGACTGGCTCCTTATCGCCGCCAACAGGCATCAGCTCTGCGTGGCAAGAGATTACGCTCTGACTCTTGCCCAGAGCCTAGGCATCTCAGTGAGTCTACAGAAATCCTTTCTTTGCCCCGTTCAGGTCCTGGAGTTCATAGGGGCCAGGTTGGATACCTGTATCTCTCGAGCTACTCTAACTTCAGACAGGCTGAGCAGCTTGTCGTTTAAGGTACTAGCCCTTCTTCAGAGTCCTGCTTCAGCGGCGGAGTTGGTCCTGAGGGCACTAGGGTCTGTGGCAGCGGCGATCGGTCTCTCCCTTCATGCACGTCTACGGATGAGGGTATTGCAGTGGACCCTTCAAGTTCAGTGGTCGCTATTACTCCACCCGTTGAACACTCCGATGCCACTGAGCAGAGTTTGCAAGGACTCCCTTCTTTGGTGGCTCCACGCACGAGAACTGAGGGAAGGGAGACCCTTTGTGATTCCCCCGCCCCAAGCCACGTTGACCACGGATGCTTCTCGCCTTGGGTGGGGGGGGCATTGTTCGGGCAGAACCATCCAAGGCACGTGGGCTTCCCTAGAGACCGCTTTGCATATCAATGTCCTAGAGATGAGGGCGGTGCTTCTAGCGTTGCAAGCTCTCCACGACCTTCTCCCTCTGGGGACTATTGCAATCCAGACGGACAACATGTCAGTAGTCTGGTACATAAACAAACAGGGAGGAACCAGGTCTTACCCCCTTTGTCGAGAGGCTATGAGAGTTTGGGAATGGGCGAAATCCACCAACCGGTTTCTGGTAGCAACGCACATTCCGGGACGGTCCAACATATTAGCGGACAAACTGAGTCGAGTAATTCTCACTCCGTACGAGTGGTCTCTCAATCCATCTGTTGCGAAGCAGATCTTCCGCAAATGGGGTTGGCCTCGCTGCAATATTTTTACTTCTCCATTAAACACAAAATGCAGCGAGTACTTCGGAATACTCCCCCCCCCCCCCCCCCGAAGGGGAAAATCCCAGAGACACTCTAGTTCATGCTTGGCCTCCCGGTCTCCTTTATGCTTATCCCCCCCTCCCGCTTTTGATAAAGTTCATATAGAAAGCCTGTCTGTTGGGGAGCAGAGTTATCCTCATAGCCCCATTCTGGCCTCGCCAGATCTGGTTTCATTATCTGCGGTCTCGCAGTGTGACTCCTCCATGGATACTGGATCCCATTCCAGACCTGATCTCTCATCCTGCAGGATACCAAACCCCGAACCTGGCGAACCTCAAGCTTGCGGCTTGGTTGATCTAGTTCCACTGATGGCTAGGACTCCCGGTATCTCATCTCCTGTGAAGGCCATACTGGTCGCGGCTCATAAGCCGGCTGCCAGGAAAATTTACAATAGTAAATGGAAACGTTTCTCCATCTGGGCTAAAGACAAGGGCCTGGATCCATTTACAGTTCCTATTCCGACTATCTTGGACTTCCTGTCGCTGATTTTTCGGCAGGGAGCAAGTGCTTCTGTGGTTAAGGTGCAGTTAGCAGCCATCTCCCATTTTCATGTGGGAGATGGCTTAGGGTCCTTGGCATCTACAAAATTATGCAAAACTTTCTTGCGGGGCATCTTTCTTTTGAAGCCGCCTGTGAAAGCAGTGGTACCCCCATGGGATTTGACTTTAGTCTTACAAGCCCTGACAAGTCCACCCTTTGAGCCTGCGGCCCCGGTTCCGTTAAAATACTTGTCTTGGAAAACGACCTTTTTGGTGGCTATTACTTCGGCCAAGAGGGTTTCAGAACTTCAAGCACTGTGTATGAAACCCCCTTACCTCATTTTTCACAAGGGTAGAGCGTCCCTCAGGACTAACCCGTCTTTCTTACCTAAGGTGGCTTCAGAGTCAAATATCAATCAATCAATAAATTTACCCGTGTTCTTCCCAAATTTTCAGAATAGAGGGGAATACAAATTGCATAAACTGAATGTACACAGACAACTGCGTTTTTACTTGCACAGGACTAAGGATTTTCGCAAGTCGGACCAGTTGTTTGTGTCCTTTGCAAAATCAGCCATGGGTAGAGCCATTTCCAAAGTGACCGTAGCAAATTGGATTTGTCAGTGCATAATTCACGGGTATAGATCTTCAGGCAAACCAGCTCCTATTGGAATTCACGCTCATTCTACAAGGTCTATGGCCACCTCAGCAGCCTTTTGCTCCAGGGTTCCCTTGGACGACATATGTTCAGCAGCTACCTGGTCCTCCTCTCATATGTTCATTTGCTTCGGAGTATCCTTCCATAAAGGCCACCCAGGTTTGTTCCTAGGTAGCTGGGGACTCTGTCCCACAGGTTGCAGAGCAAATGAAGTAACTACTTCAGATAAAGAAGTTATGTACTCACCATAACGTTCCATCTGAGTGTAGGTACTTCGTTTGTCTGCAACCGACCCCTCCTGCCATCCCCCGAACCTTTGTCGGGATCTCTGGTCACCTGAAATTCTCTTGTCAGGAAGTTAAATCTGGTGTATTCCTCTGTCCAGGTTATGAGTTGTGTGATGGGGCAAAAATTGATCTGAGGTAATGCAGCATGTAGCAGGGGATTATGGGTAGGGGGAGGAGCTAGGAGCTCGGATCTTGTAGCTTGGAAAGCTGTCGGATCCGATACCCACAGGTTGCAGACAAATGAAGTACCTACTCAGATGGAACGTTATGGTGAGTACATAACTTCTTTTTCCCTCTGACAGGGATTCTAGAGCATTAGACAGATGGGGGAAGAAAGTTTACACTTCTGCAACTTTAGCAGTGAGAGCTTTAAATTGCCAGTTTCACATGCTTAAATACCAACAATATTTAATGTCTCTGTTAAAACAGAAAATGATTACAAGTTCAGAACATCCTGACTATAAGGAAATGCAGGATTTATTGCATGCAGCTCAACAAGTGAGAAAACATACTCAGCAATGTGGTTTTGATTCATTAGAGGCTTCTGGTAGAGCAGCAGTTACAGGATCTGTGATTCAAAGGCATGCTTTGTTAAAAGAACAAGGTTTACCTGATCATGTTAAGGCAAAATTATTGGATAAGGCAAAATCTATGCAAACAGTGAAGGATTTCTTACAGGTACAGCCACCTTGATTTAGCAGAAATTGGCCTTCAAAGAATTGGTCCTTTCCAGTGTCAGACAGACCACAAAGAGGCAGATACAGACGCCCAAGAGGCAGATATCAGCCCCAAGGCTCTTACAGACCACGACAGTGGGGTGCTTCAACCCCAAAAGGAGGTGAAGACAAGTCACAACCTTACAGGAAACAGTCCCAATGACTTCCCCCTTTGAATGCCAAGCACTTACCTTTTGGCAGCTCCCTTAGGGGGAAAACTAGCACTTTTTTCGCAAAATTGGCATATAATCACCCAAGACAAATAAATGGGTTCTGAATATTGTGTTTCAAGGTTACAGGTTCCACTTCCACACTCTACCAAGGCTAAAAGGAATGCCAGACCTGCCACAAAATCAATGGGCAGAGGCACAAAAAAAAATTGCAGCCCTCATGGACATGAGAGCTATTCAAAAAGTACCACAACAGGAACAAGGACAAGGATTTTTTTTCCTGGTCCCCAGAAAGGACAATACCTGGAGACCCATACTAGACCTTTCTACTCTAAATACTTAACTAGATGTTCCGAAATTCAAAATGTTGACACTATAACAGCTTCTTCCCATGCTGGGCAAGAAGGTTTGGCTTGTTACTCTGGACTTCAGAGGCATACTTGCATGTCCCTATCAGACAAAATTGCAGAAGATACTGCAGATTCATAGCTGGTTCAATGCATTACCAATTCTCTGCACTGCCCTTTGGCTTATCTACTGCACCCAGGGTCTTCACAAAGTGCCTGGCACCAGTAATTGCATTTTGCAGACAAAAAGGAATTGAAATATATCCATACTTGGATGACTGCCTTATTCAAGCAGAGAGCAAGGACATTTTTCTAAAGCATCTGGCGTTTGTAAAAAGGTTGCTAATTTGCCTGGGGTACACAATAAGCGAAAAGAAGTCAAAGCTAGTGCCCTCCCAAGAGATAATATTCCTGGGTGCCAGCTTAAAGGCAACGGCCCAGATGGCTTATCTCACGCCAGACAAGCAAGGACAACTGACTCAGTATTTTCAATTGATGGCAACAAAAACCCAACTCCCTGTAAGAAAAATTCTGCAGGCCTTGGGATTCATGGTATCCTGCATACTACTAATTCCATATGCCAGACTGCATATGAGGAAATTACAATGGTACCTAAAAAGTGTTTGGACTCAACACTGTCACAGTTTGGAAGCAGTAATACCACTAATTCCTTGCCTACAACAGGAGTTTCGATGGTGGGCACAGGCATGTCACCTCAACAAGGGACAGCCTTTCACTCTACCCACAGCCAGGCAGACACTAACAGATACTTCGGATTACGCCTGGGGAGCACACATGGCAGGAAAATGTATTCAGGGCAAGTGGGCCGCACACCAAATGCATCTTCACATCAATCAAAAAGAGGTGTTAGCTGTACAAAATGCCCTAACTGCTTTCAAGCACTTTCTGCATCCAGGACAACTATTATTAAAGACAGACAACACCACAGTTATGTGGTACAATAAACAAGCAAGGGGACACTCATTCTTAACCCCTATGCAGACAAGCCATGACCTTGTGGAACACCGCTCTAACCTATCAAGTTCATCTGCAAGCACAATTCCTGCCAGGAAAGAAAAATACTCTGGCAGACTACTTAAGCAGAAACATCATGGATACTCACGAGTGGAAATTAAATCCAGAAGTATTCAGCATGATAACACAAAAATGGGGGTGCCCAGACATAGATCTTTTTGCCTCCCCAATGAATTGCCAACTACACAAATTCTGCACAAGGACTTATCACACACATGCATGGAAAGTGGATGCTCTCTCGTTCAGATGGAAAAGCCTAAAAGTTTATGCCTTCCCACCACTGCCTCTCCTTTCAAAGGTACTCCTAAAAGCCAGACAAGAAAAACCACAGATGATCCTGATTGCCCCAGTCTGGCCACGCCAGCACTGGTACCCAATCTTCAAGAACTCATCTCCTAGCCCACCATGGATTTTACCTCAGACTCCGCACCTTCTGACTCAACAAAAACAATCAGATCCTGCAGAGTCGGCTCAAAACCTTACACCTGGCTGCATGGCAGATTCCTTAGTCAAGCAGACAACACCTCTCTCTAAAGCTGTTATGGATGTCATTTTGGAGGCCAGGAGGCCTAGCACCAGGAAATCTTATTCAGAAAAGTGGAAGAGATTCTGTTCCTGGAACCAGGCTCAAAGCTTTGACCCTCTTGTCCCAAATATTCCTCTGATATTACAATACTTAACTGAGATGCTGGACAAAGGACTATCCTTTTCATCCGTTAAGATCCACACCTCTGCCATCTCGGCTCATTACAACACAGATCCTCCTATTTTCTCTCATCCATTGCTAAAACAGTACCTCAGAGGGGCTAAAAACATAAGACTGCCCCGGAGAGCACCAACACCAACTTGGGACCTCAATTTTGTCTTGGAAAAAGTAACTTTACCTCCTTTTGAGCCAGCCAATTCAGCGGAATTAAAATCTGTATCATGGAAAACTGCTCTGCTTCTGGCAATAACCTCAGCACGAAGAGTCTGAGTTACAGGCACTAATGGCAGTGGAGCCTTTCATCATTTTTCACCTAGACAGGGTTTCTTTAAGAACAAACCATTTATGCCTAAGGTGGTATCCAGTGTAGCTCTTAATCAAACTATTCACTTGCCAACTTTTTATCCAAATCCCCAGAATAAAGGGGAGAGATTTCTGCATTCCTTGAACATACACAGACAAGTTACGTTTCTACTTGGACAAAACAAAAGCTTTCAGAAAAAACGAGCAATTGTTTGTAGCATATGTTGCAGGATCACAGGGAAAGGCTATTTCAAAGCAGACCATTTCAAAGTGAATAGGACACTGTATCCGTTTCTGCTACACACAGCATGGGAAACCTGTACCTAGTAACATTAGACCACATTCCACCAGGGTAACAGCCACTTCAACTGCCTACCTTAGAGGAGTACCTACCAAAGATATCTTGGAAGCTGCAACTTGGGAGTTCAGTGCCCACCTTTACCAAGCATCATCACTTGCCTCTTTATTCTAGATCCAGAGCTGGCTTTGCCACTGCAGTGCTGCAGGGCCTCATAGCCCCACCAAATCCTCTATAGAACCAGACACCCTAACTCAGCTTTGGGATTCAACCCAAGTGTAATGAGTGCAGCAGTGAAACACGAACATAGTACAGATGTCCTTCATGGATGCATCTGCAGTCATAACAACTGGGTTGTCCTGTCGTCAGGCAGCCCTTCAGTCGGCCGGATTCCAAAGTCCGGGTCCGGCTTCGGCTGATGTCGCACTTCACCCGACGTCATCTCTGTTGGTCTTCGGGTATATAAGCATCAGCCGACGCCATTTTCTTCAGTCTTTCTTGCCGCGTGGCGCCCGAAGCAGAAGCTGTTCGCAAGTGCCGGTCGGTCGGATCCAGAGATTACTTCTACCGAATACTACTTCGAAGACTTCTAAAGCTAAGTACCCCGTTGGGGACTCTTTCTTGCCTCAGCCGATGTCAGAAAAAGTTAATAATTGTTTAACCTGTGGGAAACAAATACCTCATAAAGATTTCCACTCTTACTGCCTGCCCTGTTTAGGCCCAGCCCACGACGTAGGAGCTTGTTCGTCCTGTGCTTCTTTCAACCGACGAACGCTTAGACGTCGGTCAGAGTTTGCAGAACAGTTTTTCGGTCTGACTTTGCGTACATTATGCCGTCGGACCCTCCGACTTCGCATTCTGCCAAAAAACGCAAAGAAAAAGACCGACACTCGCGGTCCGCGGTTTCGGCCGAAACCATGGTTAAGCAAACCGCGAGTGTCTCTGTTTCGGCCGAAACCGAGAAAACTGATCAAACTACACCTGAAACTATCACTACAACTGAGGTCCCTGCTAACACTCTTGAATCGGCCTCAGAAATTTTAACCACTACGGTGCTTACCACTGACTTATCAGACACCATTCCCTTGGATGTCTCTACCCCAGCACGTGGTGCTGCTAGGCCTCCAGCAGCCATGTCCATTAAGGCCTTCGCCAGGGCTAAAGCAGCCAAGACTACTAAAACAGTGCCTGTTAAACCCCCTTCCACCAGGCCCTCTGCCAGTTCTCAAATGCTTACCTTGGCAGAAGATTTAATTTCTTTAATTAGAGGATCTCAATCTCACCCAGACAGGGCCTCTCAGCCCCCAGAAAAGAGACCTAGGACAGAGCCCCCTGAGCCAGTGTCCTCTGATGATTCTGCTGATGAATCAGACATAACTGACCAGCCAGAGGCTCCTTTCTCCAATTTTGAAGATTCGGATGCTGAAGAATCCATTCCAGCTGCTTCCCCTCCAGAAGAATTCTCCTTTGGGGAAACCTTGCATGCCATGCGAGAACAGTTCCAATGGCAGCAACAGGATTTTTCAGACTCCAGGAAAAGACTTAGGACCTTTTTGCACCTACCACAGCACAGGCCCTTAGCTATCCCTCCTGTTCTCTCTGTGGTGGATGATGCTTTCAATGATGCCTGCTCAGCTCCAGATTCTTTACCCCCAGCCCCTGCCAAACCAGACAGATTTTACAGGGTGCCAGATACTCATCACCACCTTTACAAGGCCCCTCTTGCAGACCCCGAAACTATATGGCAGGGTACCAAGGCAGTAGCAGCGACTATAGCTAAAAACCCTGTTCCTTCTGAAAGGGAAGCAAGGTCATTAGACAGATGGGGTAAAAAAGTTTACACTTCAGCCACTCTTTCAGCTAGAGCTTTAAATTGTCAGTTTCACATGATACAATACCAAGAGTTTATGCTTGATCAGTTAACTAAAAAGCTAACCACTGATGAATCTCTTGATAAGAATTATGTATTAGAAATGGTAAATAACATACAGCAGGTTAGTAACCATTCTTTAAAATGTGGCTATGATGCACTGGAGGCTTCATTTAGATCAGCCATGACTGGCACAGTAATTAGAAGGCATGCATGGCTAAAGGAGCAAGCTTTACCGGATCATGTTAAATCTAAATTGCTTGATGCTCCTATGGATAAATCTAGTTTGTTTGGTACACCTGCCCAGCAGGTTATGAAGAAAATGGAAGAAAAGGCAAAATCAGTCCAGACAGTTAAAGAATTCTTGCAGGTTCAACCCCAAGGTTTAGCAGGAACTGGCCTGCCAAAAATTGGTCCTTTCCTGACTCCACAAGACCTCAAAGGGGCAGGAATAGACGTTCCAGAGGCAGAAACCAATCCAGAGGAGGTGCCTACAGAGGGCGACAGTGGCAAGGTAACAACAGAGGCACAGAATCAACACCTGCCTCTACATCAACACAGCCACAGTGACTTAAACCTAAACCCGCCTACCAGGGAACAAATAGCAGCTCCTCTAGGCGGAAAGCTAACCTTACTTTCAAAAACTGGCACCACATAACAAAGGACAAGTGGATTTTACGAAACATAGATCAAGTTTAACGGTTCCACTTCCACACTTTACCAGTCAAAAGAGGAATGCCAAACCTACCTCCAAATCAAAAAACAGAGGCTCTACAACAGATAATGGAATTAGCAAACATGAGAGCTGTGGAAAAAGTGCCAACAGCAGAGCAAGGAAAGGGGTTCTACTCCAGACTATTCCTAGTTCCAAGAAAGGAAAAAAGTTGGAGACCAATTCTACACCTGTCTACCCTAAATACTTACATCATTGTCCCAAAATTCAAAATGCTGACCCTACAGCAACTTCTTCCCATGCTGGGCAAGGAGTGTTGGCTGGTAACTCTAGATCTCAAGGAGGCATACCTGCACGTCCCCATTCGACCTATCTGCAGAAGATACCTCAGATTTCTTGCAGGATCAGAGCACTATCAATTCTCAGCATTGCCCTTTGGCTTATCTACTGCCCAGAGTATTCACAAAATGCCTGGCATCAGTAATCGCCATTGCAGACTACAGGGAATTCAAATTTATCCATACCTGGACGACTGTCTGATACAAGGGGACAACAAAAGCAAGCTGACAACAGATTTACAAAGGGTCATTTACTTGCTTCAAGCCCTGGGATACACAGTCAATTTACAAAAGTCAAGGCTGATACCATCCCAGACAAGGACTTTCCTGGGAGCGGAATTGGACACAGTAAGGCAAATGGCATTCCTAACTACAGAAAAACAAAAAGAACTCCCTCTTTACTTCTTGGCACTAACAAATCTGAACAAGTTAACAGCAAGAAAGGTACTGCAGGCCTTGGGTTTCATGGCATCATGCATAATCTTGGTTCCATTTGCCAGACTACATATGAGAAAGCTTCAGTGGTACCTAAAGAATTTATGGTCCCAACACAGACACAGCCTAGAAACGGAAATTCCACTAATACCATGCTTAAAACAGGAGTTCCTATGGTGGGCTCACGCATGCCAGTCAAACCCAGGCCTGCCCTTTCGCAAAGGTCAAGCAAGCCAGACCATCACAACAGATGCTTCAGACCTGGGATGGGGGGCACATATGCTGGACAAATGCGTGCAAGGATTGTGAACACAGGACCAACTTCACCTGCACATCAACCTAAAAGAAATGCTGGCAGTAAAACTGGCAATCCAAAAGTTCAGACCATTTCTCAAGGAAGGCCAGTTGATGATAAGGACAGACAACACCACAGTCATGTGGTACATCAACAAACAGGGAGGCACTCATTCCTACCCCCTATGCAGAATGACTTTGGAGCTGTGGACCCTGGCACGCAGCTACAACATCCAGTTACAGGCAATATTTGTACCAGGAAAAGAAAACTCTCTAGCAGATATGTTAAGCAGGACTACATCGGATGTCCACGAATGGCAGCTACACCGGGACATCTTCAAGACCATCTCGAAGAAATGGGGAATGCCTCAGATAGATCTATTCGCATCACCTCTCAATCACCAGCTCAAAAAATTCTGCACAAGGACATTCCACCCACTAGCATGGAAAGTGGACTCGCGCTCCTTCAGCTGGAAAGGACTAACAGCATATGCATTCCCACCTCTTCCCTTGATACACAAAGTATTACTAAAAATCAAGGAGGAACGTCCAAGGATAATCCTGATAGCTCCAAACTGGCCAAGACAACATTGGTACCCACTGCTGAGGAGCATGTCTCGAACAATATGTGGCCAATACCCTGATGCCTTTGATGCTAACTCAGAACAACTACAGCACCATGCATCCAAACCTAAAAACGTTGCAACTGACTGCATGGAACATCACATAGCAGCTGCTAATCCACAGCTTTCACAAAGAGTTAAAGACATTATTCTTGAAGCACGCAGACCTTCAACAAGAAGAAACTATGCTGGGAAATGGAAAAGGTTTGTCATTTGGAGCTCAGAAAGAGGTAAAGATGTATCAAACATAGATATGCCCAACATTCTGGAATATCTGGCGAACTACTTCATTCAGGCCTGTCCTATTCCTCCATCAAGATTCATGCATCAGCTATTTCAGCAGAATACAGCTTTGATCCACCTGTTTTTTCACACCCTTTGCTCAGGCAGTTCCTCAGAGGAATCAAGAATGTAAAACCTCCAAGGAAACCACCATTACCAGCCTGGGACTTGAACTTTGTGCTAGAAAAATTGACTCTATCACCTTTTGAACCAGCAGCAACAGCAGATCTGCAACACCTGTCATGGAAAACTGCTTTCCTACTGGCAATTACTTCAGCAAGGAGGGTTTCAGAACTACAGGCCTTAATGGCAGTGCAACCCTTTCTAATCTTCCACCAAGATAGTGTCCATGAGGACTAATCCTACATTTATGCCTAAGGTGGTATCCAGAGTGTCCTTAAACCAGGCAATCCACCTACCTACCTTCTTTCCCAACCCACAAAACAGAGGGAAAGAATACTGCATACCTTGGATGTACATAGACAGCTACGCTACTACTTGGACAGAACAAAAATAGCAGAAAGACTGACCAACTTTTGTAGCCTATGCAACAGGAAGGGAAGGAAAAGCTATTTCCAAACAGACAATCTCCAAATGGATAGGGAATTGCATACGATTCTGTTACTCCTTCCATGGAAAGCAAATTCCACAGAACATAAGACCTCATTCTACAAGGGCAACAGCCACTACCACAGCCTTCTTACGAGGAGTGGCTACCAAAGACATTATTGAGGCGGCTACTTGGACCTCCGTGCATACATTTGCCAAGCATTATAATTTACCTCTATATTCCAGATCCCGAGCAGGGTTTGCCACTGCTGTTCTGCAAGGGATCCTAAACACACCATAATCTACCTTTATCCTCCTCCCTAGTTGGCTATGGTATTCTACCCAGTTGTTATGACTGCAGATGCATCCATGAAGGGCATAGTACAGTTTTGTACCTACCATAAATGTAGATGTCCGAATTGGATAGCATCTGCAGTCAGGATTACCCTCCCTCCTTCCCTCTGTGGTACTCCTAGGGTGTTTACCCTTCAAATAGCTAGCTAGTGGGGGGACTTCTTTCATGGTGTATTTGTTTGTATTTATGTACATACATGCTTATTTTTGTGTTTACCTCTATCTTTTGGAAGCATTGGCATCTATCCAAAATTTTTTAGCCTTCTAGAGGGCTTCTGGCATCTGGGGCAAGAAACACTGAAGAAAATGGCGTCGGCTGATGCTTATATACCCGAAGACCAACAGAGATGACGTCGGGTGAAGTGCGACATCAGCCGAAGCCGGACCCGGACTTTGGAATCCGGCCGACTGAAGGGCTGCCTGACGACAGGACAACCCAGTTGTTATGACTGCAGATGCTATCCAATTCGGACATCTACATTTATGGTAGGTACAAAACTGTACTTTTTGTGCTACCATAAATGTAGATGTTCGAGTGTATTCACTGCTGCAGTCCAGGTTACCCACCCGCCATCCCCTCTTTCTTAGCTGGGACTTTATACCTTTCAACCCTATACTACCTATGTGGTGTATTTGCTGGTAACTGAAGGTTTTGTTTTTACCTTTATTGTATGTTTTATTAGCAATATGTATTACCTACCTATTTGGGGGCACCTGACATCTGGGGCAAGAAAAGCTGAAGAAAATGGCGTCTGCTGCATCTTATATACCCCTGGCGCACTGACGTCCGGGAAGAAGTGACTGCACCCGACGCCGGACCAAGACTTTGGAACTCTGGCTGACTGCGGGACCGCCTGACGGCAGGATAACCCAAGTGTAATGACTGAAGCAGTGAATACACTCCATCTACATTTATGGTAGGTACAAAGCTGTACTCTCTGCTGGACAGAGGCACAGGGAACTAATGGCTCTGCTGGACAGAGGGACAGGGAACTAATCTAAGGGGGTGGCGAAAGCCAACAAATTCTGGCTAAGCTTATAAATGCCCTTGGGCAGATAGCCTAGTACTTGCCTATGAACCTATGGTACCCAGAAAGGACAAGGCCTGGCGGCCAATACTGGATTTATCGATTTTGAACACATACCTGGACATTCCAAAATTCAAAATGCTGACTTTTGCAGCAGCTTCTGCCCATGCTGGATAAGAATGCTTGGCTGGTGACATTAGACCTGAAAGAGGCATATCTGCATGTCCCAGTAAGACCATTGTGCAGAAGATGCTTCAGATTCAAGGCTGGCTTAATGCATTACCAATTCTCTGCACTGCCCTTTGGCTTGTCTACTGCGCCCAGGGTCTTTACAAAGTGCCTGGCACCACTAATTGCATTTTGCAGACAAAGACGTATACAAATATATCCTTACTTGGACAACTGTCTCATTCAAGCAGAGAACAAGGACACACTTCTTCAACACCTGGCGTTTGTGAAAAAGCTTCTAACATGCCTAGGGTACGCAGTAAACGAAAATAAATCACAACTGGTACCCTCTCAAAAGATAACATTCCTGGGTGCAAGCTTGAATACAACTGCCCAGATGGCTTACCTCACGCCAGACAAGCAAAGGCAACTGACTACTTACTTCAAACTGATGGCAACAAAAACCCAGTCTTCTGCAAGACAAATTCTGCAGGCTCTGGGCTTCATGGCATCCTCCATCCTACTGGTTCCATATGCAAGACTGCATATGAGGAAACTTCAATGGTACCTAAAAAGTTTATGGAGTCAACATTCTCAGAGTCTGGAAACAGTGATTCCTCTCATTCCCTGCCTGCAACAGGAGTTTCTATGGTGGGCAAAGGCATGTCACCAAAACATGGGACAGCCCTTCACTGTACCCCCTGCCAGCCGAACCTTAACAGACGCATCAGATTATGCCTGGGGGGCCCACATGGCAGGAAGATGCATTCAGGGCGTATGGACACCAAAACAAATGCATCTAGATATCAACCGGAAAGAGATGCTAGCTGTTCAAAATGCCCTAACAGCCTTCAAGGACTTACTTCATCCAGGACAACTACTGATAAAGACGGACAACACCACAGTCATGTGGTATGTAAACAAGCAAAGGGGCACACACTCATACCCCCTTTGCAGATTAGCCATGGCACTGTGGGACACCGCTTTGACCTACCAAATACATCTTCAAGCTCAATTCCTGCCAGGAAAACAAAACACACTGGCAGACGATTTAAACAGAAACCTTATGGATCCTCACGAGTGGAAACTAAATCCACAAGTCTTCAGCATGATAACTGAGAAATGTGGGAGCCCAGACTTAGATCTATTTGCCTCTCCTCAAAATGATCAATTGTAAAGATTCTGCACAAGGACTTAACACAGACAAGCGTGGAAAGTGGACACCTATCCTTCAGTTGGAAAAAACAGTTTACGCCTTTCCTCCTCTGCCTGTTCTCCCCAAGGTCCTCCTAAAAGTCAGACAAGAGAAGCCAAAGATGATATTAATTGCCCCGGACTGGCCCCGCCAATACTGGTACCCAATCCTAAGGAACTTGTCTCAATATCCAGCTTGGACCTTGCCTCGGAGACCACAACTACTGTCCCAGCAAAGCAATCTGATCCTGCACAATCAACTACAGACTCTGAACCTGACGGCATGGCTGATCATATAAAGATACAAACAACACTTCACAGTAAAGCTGTGATGGATGTCATTTTGGAAGCCAGAAGGCCTAGTATTAGAAAACCTTATGCTGACAAATGGAAGAGATTATGTGCTTGGAATCAAGCATAAGGAACTGATACAGCAGAACCAAATATTCCTCCGATATTGCAATACTTAACTGAGATGCTGGACAAAGGCCTATCTTTCTCATCAATTAAAATCCATGCCTCTGCCATTTCGGCTCATTACAATATAGAGCCACCAATCTTTTCTCATCCTTTACTAAAGCCGTGTCTTAGAGGAGCCAAAAATTTAAGGTCTCCTAGAAGATCACCATTGCCTGCATGGGACCTCAATTATGTGTTGGAAAGCTCACCCTGCCTCTATTTGAACCAGCTGCTACCGCTAATATAAAGTTCATATCATGGAAAACGGCTCTGCTACTAGCAATTACTTCAGCAAGAAGAGTTTCAGAGCTACAGGCCCTCATGGCTGTAGAGTCTTTTATCATATTCTACCCAGACAGGGTGTCTGAGGACAAATCCTACTTTTATGCCCAAGGTGGTTTCCAGTGTGGCTCTTAACCAAACAATTCATCTGCCAACCTTTTATCCAAATCCGCAGAACAAGGGTGAGAGAATTCTGCATTCCTTGGACGTACACAGACAGTAAGATTCTACTTGAGCAGGACTAAAGCTCTAAGGAAAACTGAGCAATTGCTAGTGACCTATGCTGCAGGATCAGAAGGCAAGGCTATTTCAAAGCAGACCGTTTTAAAGTGGATAAACCACTGCATCAGTTTCTGCTACTTACACCATGGTAAACGTGTGCCCAAGGGCATTCGGTCTCATTCCACCAGAGCTGCAGCTACTTTAGCAGTCTTTCTCAGGGGAGTATCAGCAAAAGACATTCTAGAGGTTGCTACTTAGAGTTCTGTTCACACCTTTACAAAGCATTATCATTTGCCTCTCTACTCTAAATCCAGGGCAGGCTTTGCCACTGCAGTTCTGCAGGGCCTTATAGCCGCTCCTAATGCTGTTTAACTCCAGCCACCCAACCATAGCTTTGTGATTCTACCCAAATGTAATGACTGCAACAGTGAAACACGAAGAGCATAGTACAGTTGTGTACACTTAAAATAAATGTAGATGTTCGAGCGTATTCAGTGTTGCAGTCCAGGTTACCCTCCCGCCATCCCCCTGTCATTCTGGAGTTTATCTTTCTTTCTCTATCTTCTACAACCTATGTGGTGTATTTGCTTGTAGATGAAGGTAAAGTTTATATTGGGGTGTGTGTGTGTGTGTGTGTGTGTGTGTGTGTGTGTGTGTGTGTGTGTGTGTGATGAATATATATATATATATATATATATATATATATATATATATATATATATATATATATACACACACACACACACACACACACACACATATATATATATATATATATATATATATATATATATATGTGTATATATATATATATATATATATATATATATGTGTATATATATATTTTTTTTCCTACCTTTTTGGGGGCAAGAAAAACTAAAGAAAATAGCGTTGGCTGCATGTTTTATACCCCTGACGTTATGGAAGAGGAGACGGCAACTGACGCAGGACCCAATACTTTGGAATTCAGGCCAACTGAGGGCAACCTGCCAGCAGATTACCCAAATGTAATGACTACAACAGTGAATACATTTGAACGTCTACATTTATGGTAAATGTACACAACTGTACTTTCTGGGATTTAGCGGAAGATAAGTCACTTTGTGGAGATTGCAAATTTGTCCTAAAACCTTCCCTGGCCCAAAGCAATCGGTAAACACAGATGCTTTGGACTTTGTTTGAGGAACAGTTTCAGGAGGGATACAAGTGTAATGTGTGTGGGACTCCCAAGGACAGACAAGTGCATAAATATGAGATGTTATCTGTGATCAGGAAACTCAGCTCTCTAATCCTTGGTAACAGTCATGGTACATAAACAAGCATTTATCAACCAGGTGTTACCCACTCGGCAGACTAGCTGTGTTAGGTTGGGATATGGCTTCACGGCACAGTCACACACTTTTTAGGCTTCCTGTATTTGTTTTTGGCAGACAAGCTAAGCAGGACAAAGGCAGGCTCTCACAAATGGAAACTAGATTGGGGCCCTTCCAAGATTTGATCCACTTGTGGGGAGTTTAAGTAGACCACTGTCTGTTTTATGAAAAATCAGCAGTCAAAAGTCTGCTTCAGGGCTCCATGCAAAAAATGGCTGGAAGACCTATGCCTTTTGGTTTCCTTGGACAGGAATGTTTTTGTATGCTTTTCCACTGATTATTGCAGGTAAATACTAGGCTATCTGTCTGCAGTAACCAGAGGACGAGAGTCAAACCCTGTATTTGTGACATAATGACCTTCACTATTATGCCAACTAGGCTGTTGACCCTAGGGGGACTCTTTCAGCCTAGCCATGCTTCCCCATGGTGAGACTCGAACCCTGTAGCTTGTGTCTGTGAGGTGAACATCTTAACTGTTGCCCTAATCCGTTAGGTCTGCTGACTATTGCATGCTTGGCCAGTAACAAAGCCATGACCACAGATTATCAAATCCTTTACCTTGTATCTGTAAGTTAAACAAGTTAACTAACTAACTGTTACACCAACTTCAATATCCAGGGTACTTCTGAAGATTCAGAAGGAATACCCCAAGATCACTGTGACTTCCTTCTGGGTCTGGCAGCAGTGGTACTTCCGTCTTTTGGAAATGGCCATGGGCAATTACCACAAGCTTCCTTACAGAATGGATCTACCTGCACAAGAACAAGGGTGTTTAGTGCATGCTAACCCAATCATCTTTAACTGCCTTAATGATAAGGTTTTGAATTCCTTTAGGCACCCGTTTACTGAGGACATTCAGTGGGTACTAATGGAGGCAAGAAAGCCTGCTGCTAGAAAATCATATATTAGTAAATGGAAAATGTTTTCTAGTTGGTGTCAACAATATATCCAGCACCCATACAGGGCTAGTGTTTCTCTGCATTTACAAGATTTGTGTGTTACTATCCTTTGGCCTGTCTTACTGTTCCATCACAACTTATTTCTCTGCTATTGTAGCATGTTTGCTCATGGATCCTCCTCATTCAAAGCATTATGTCAGAATGTTTTGTGAGGGGTTTTTCTTAAGAGACCTCCAAGAAAACCAAAGGCTACTCCTTGGAATCTAAATTTTGGGTTCGAGAAGCTAACACTTGCTCCATTTGACCCAACTCATAAAGCAGACTTAAGGTTATTAACATGGAAAACTGTTTTACTGATTGCTTTTGCCTCTACAAGAAAAGCATCTGAGCTGCAGGCTCTTATGGTGAGTCATTCCTATCTCATTTTGCACAGAGAGTTTCTTTGAGAACTAATCCCCCTCTTCCTATGCAAAAAGTGGTTTGAGTTTACTTTAAGCCAAACTGTCCATCTCCCCATTTATTTTCTTTGAACCTAAAAATGCGGGGGAAAGGGTAGCCCATACCTTGGATGTCCACAGGCCACTTGGGTACTTTCTTTACAGAAGAAAGTCCGATCTGAGAATCAGTTGTTTGTTTCATGTAAAGATAAGAAGAGATGACCTATGTCAAAGCAGACTATTTCCAAATGATTGTCTCCAGCTGTTACCTTTTGTAATTCTCTTCTTCAAGCTGTTCAGGCAGGGTCAAGGCCCTCCATGGCAGGACCTTGGAGTCATCTGTTACTTTTTGGAAAGGGTTGAATTCTAAAAGTATTGTAGAAGCAGCAGCTTGGTTCTCTGTACATACATCTACAGAGGACTGCAAGCTTGATTCCTTCTCTGTGTCTAGATCAGGCTTGGCTAGGGACCATTCTCCGTAGGTTACTGGACGATTCCACCCCCCCCCCCCATTGTAAGCTATGGTAATCTACCTATACAGCTAAGACTACTGCAGTAGTTATCAGTATGATGAACATAGTACAGTTATGTATGCAAACTTACCGTAATGGTCGTTGTTTGAATGGTCACTGATGCCGTATCCACTCCCTCCCATCAGACCGCTTAATATTTTGTGTATGTTGGTTTGCCTTTGTGCGCATCTGTCTTTCTCTCCCTCTCAAGTGCGTGTGTGTTGTGTGCGTGTGTGTTGTGTGCGTGTGTGTATATATATGAATATAATGTGT
>NC_056732.1:1739352023-1739534592 GCF_019279795.1 Protopterus annectens | reverse complement strand
AGGCCTACAGATTATGTTCCAGATTATCAGTATTGCACAACACCTGGCTCCACATCTTCTAACTACACAGTACACATCTCACATATGCATAATGTACCAATAGAGGTAACAGTAGTCTACAGATATGCCATGTTACCTGCATGCTCCGTGTCAACTCGTTGGGTGGCTCCGGCCTCCATGACGATACATGTCTGCTGTTGTTGTTGTTGGCCAGGAGCCACCAGGCTGAGGAGCAGCTCCTCCACTCTGGTGAGGGGGGGATGGATGGCTACCCCACCACCTGTGGCAAGCTGTTGTCTACGGACATCAGATGCACACTGCCGGACATGTCTACGTAAATCACTGCAGTGATGGCGTACCTGTTCATATGTCCAGTTATGTATGCCTGTGTCATTTACCTGATGGACAACATCTTGCCACAGTGCAGTCCGCTAATGCTGGTCCTGGATGGTTCTTGAGAACAGCAGGGCGTAGTGTTGAACCAGGCTGGTTGTGAACTGCTCATCCTCGGCTGGGCTATATGTCGGATTGCGATGGTGAGCTATGACCCTGGAAGACATGAAACAATATGTGTGAGCAGGTCATGTGGCACACTTAACATTCTAAAGTACAGATATCACTGAACTGCCATATATAGCAACCTATTGGCTGTCAGAGGATACACACTTTCAATACCACATATCAGTGCTCATACCACAAATGCCTGACAGTGCCTGGCATGCTCTATATATCAAACCATGTTCTGCACAGCAACAAAGAGAAACTAGTATGTAAGACTATACAACAGTACATGTCACACTGTATGCGACACAATGCACCATCTAGCCATGGGAGGTATATATCAAGCTAATGCATAAAGAAATATGTCATCCATTGCAATGATTGTAAAGTCCAGTTACAGTATTACCAGTATACCACATTAGTTGTTGGTGGCAAACCCCTGCCTAACATATGTGCACATTCATTAGTATAGGTGGCATACTGCTGTACTAGACTATACATGTTGCTAGATATGCACTTATATCCTGTAACACACATATGACCAAGGGCATGCTACAGGCATACCCACACACACATCAGACATACATACAAGACGCAAAGGTATGGCAACCCAGATGAGCTTTACCTGTGTGCCATACAGTACTGTGTGTCAGTACTTACAAAACATTATGTCTGAGGTATGTAATCTGTGAGGACTACAGGGAACACACATAACAGTGTTTCCAAGCGATGTGGACATACACCATACTGTGCTGTTTAGGCCTACAGCCTCAGGTAGTACTACAGTTCATACGGGATTTGGATTCATCAGCAATACCAATCAATAAGCATACATGTACTGCTTTAGCCTACACTGGCACACCCCAGTCCACACCAAGGGACTATGTCAGACCGTATGCCATACTGCTTTTTCTGCCAAGCAATAGCATACACATCTTTTGCTGGGATCAGAGCTAGGACACAAAATAGCATGACAGAAACAGTTTCCCACTAAGCTATCACACATTTACAGAACCTCGAGACATTCACCAACACATTCACCATCACACTCAGTCAACCTCACATAGCAATTCTTGCAACAAGTACATGTGGGTGTGTATCGGTTCATAGGTAGGTAATAGATTATTGGCCCTAGGGCCTATAGAAGCCTAGCCATATGCTACCCTGGCCTTTGACACACATGTGATTTAATTTCATGTGCCCCTATCCATCAGAGCCACAGAGGTGATTCCCGGTGTGTATTTCCTATCTCCCATCCAATCATCAGGATTATTCCTGACAACTGCTAATGAGGAGCTTGGTTTGCTATTAATAGGTGGTTTGTTCCAGAGTATGGGATGTCTCTGAAATAGGAATCTATCCCTCCAGCATGTTCTGTCTATTGAGGTGACAACGTTTAGGTCCCTAGAGCGTGTAGCTTGTAGTGGATGTGATCTGTTTACGTGGAGCATGTCCAACAGCTCTGGGTTTGACATAGCTTTGTATGTTAAGCAGAGATCACCTCTGGGTAGGCGGTATGCAACACAGTCTAGCTGTGGTTTTGTGAGACGGTCTGCATAGGGCATCTGTTTGAGGCCGGTATTACTCTTTGTGTGCTATGTCTGTGGCCTTTCCAGTTGCTGTAGATGTCTTGTGAGGTACATACCACATGAGGCATTGTACTCTATAATGGGTTTTATGTGTGATGAGTAGAGGGGAGCACTGACCTATATTTCCCTAGATGACACACCTTTTTTGATGAGGTGTGCCACGTAGACAGATTACATGACTAGTGTGGTACTGTGATTATCAAAGGGGAGACTACTGTCCACCTGTGTCCCATGGTCTCTTATCACACTTTTGGTGTTAAGTAGACTGCCACCTATGTGGTAGTTCATGGGTACGGAGTTTTTGCCAAGTCCATGGCTTTGTCACCAGGCATCTGTCGCAGTAAATATGACTCTTGTCTCTCTCTCTCTCTCTCTCTATATATATATATATATATATATATATATATATATATATATACACACACACACATACATATAAACATCCATTGGTGTACATATAGATATACATATAGACACATATACAGTCCACCTTTCATGGTGGGAATATCAATTATGCGAAGGTTGTGAGGTATACTGTTATGTAATAATATTGCACAGTGTTGTGCGGAATGCATTGAAGGTGTTCACAGCCCATGTAGCTTTAGCAGGCCTCATTGGCTGCAACACTGCAAACCTAACAAATCATACCCACAGCATTTAACCACCACATGTCATATACCAGCACTGTATGCTGTCTTGTTTGCCACACACTACAACCTACATAGAAATATGCACATAACAACTTTCACCAACATATATATGTCCACTGCGGTGGTGGTGCTGCGGTAGCGTTGTCGCCTCACAGTTAGACATTGCCCGTTCGATTCTCAGTTAGAGCGTCTTCTGTGTGGCGACATGAGTGAATGGGCGTTCCTTCATTGAAGGTTGTACGTTAGGCCCGGCAAGCCAGCACGTAAAAATCTACTGCCAATCATTAGCGGACCGGAGTTCCGCTGTGGCGACCCCTAACCAGGAAATGCCAAAAGACACAAACTAACATATATATGTCCACCATTCACAAACAGTTGCAGTATGTCCCTTGCTCTATGCACATGTACAGATGCTAATATATCTGACATAGACAGATCTCTCCGTATGTGTGTGCCATACACACACAAGGTCCTCACTGTTGTAAGTCCGCAGACCTCATGGCTGACCTGTTGGGCCTTGATGCAACATGAACAGGTGTCACATGTGAGCACACAGTAATATTAGAGGATGTATATATAGCTGCAAATGCTAGATTAGCATACTAGCCTGGTAAAGCTGTTGCCAGTGCTAAACTACACATTAATATGACTATCATGCATTTGTTACTCTGTCACATCCATGTTTATATAACTGTATGCGCTACTCCCCCAAACAGACATTGTACACACTACTGTACAGAACACAGATAACATGGATGAGATGTTTGACATTTAATGCTGAACTACATATGTCACAGTCATATCCCACTGCAGACAGCTACACACTGATTTCTCCATGGCAGTAGTTATGCAGGGCATCTGTGCATAGATACATACTGCTGCCACATATGGATGATTCAAAGTATATAGAGTACTCTTCAAAAACATCTACTACATGCCAGTAAATACACATCTGTTACATACCTTTCCTTTTTATGCATTTGTATTTGTCAGTTCCGTGTGTTTTGTATTTGTTTTTTTTTTGTTTTTTTTTATATCTTAATTTTTTTTTTAATATATATATTTTTTTTAATATCTTATTTTTTTTTTTTTTGCTGTTGCTGTTGTCGGTGTCTGTCTGTCGGTGTCTCTGTGTGTCTCTCTCTCTCTCTCTCTCCATAGCTGCAATGAAATGATTGCATGTGTGGACAGCAAGTACAGCC
The DNA here is from genome assembly GCF_019279795.1 of Protopterus annectens. Taxonomy (NCBI): domain Eukaryota; kingdom Metazoa; phylum Chordata; order Ceratodontiformes; family Protopteridae; genus Protopterus; species Protopterus annectens. The sequence goes on along the minus strand of NC_056732.1, from coordinate 1,739,530,650 downwards.
TGCTTTTATAGGTATCTGCACATGTGCATGTGATGACCTCTGCACCAATTGGTGGCCACCGTTTGGTAATTGCATGCAGCCTGCTGTGTGGTAATTGCAGTACTCACTGTCATAGCAACCCAATGCTATAAATTGCTAGTTCAGGTAGCCGTAGCCCTTTCAGCTTTCCAAAGTGGGGACCATGGTTGTTTGCTGTGGACACCGTTGTGTAAGTCAGAAGGTTGGTATACTTCTTATATCTGAAGCTAGGGGTGTAGCCAGTGATTTGAATGTTGTACTCAGACCTGAATGTTGCCACTTCCAGTACACAGTTGTCAGTGTAGAATTGTACTCACCCCTACAAATGCTAACACAAGATACATGGGAGTATGTAGTTTCTTTTCTACTTATACATTTAGCTGCCATACATATGTAGTTATTGAGATGTATTCATTTGGCACATGAACTGTTTGTGAACTGCTATACTGTGAATATTAATGTACTCACTTCTGCACAGTTGGTGCTCTTTTATTGTTGACATTAGCACAGGATGCTCATAAAAACTGGACAATTCCAGTACTGAGTATGCCTACCTACATCCTTGCTGGACCCTGAACACACAGGTATTTTGTATGTTTGGGTGGGGATTGTCCTGCTATGATACTGTGTGGGGGTTGTAAAGTGCTGCTGTAACATTATTTACTGCTAGAATGTCTGGTTCTGTTATCACAGTCATGTAATGCAATTCCACAACAACTGTTGGTAAAGTTCCACAGAACAGGTTTTGTGTTATGGCATTCCTATCTTCCATTTACATTCACTCATTCTGATGCATGGCATATATATTTCAGCAACAACCTTCTGTGTATCTACTGTGGCTTAGTGGTACTTCATGTAGTCTACTGTGTCCAAGGTCCGGGGTTCGAGACTGACAGTGGTGTTTTATTTTGCTGCTGAGCAGAACCAGGGCCTTCACATGCAAGGTGACTAAGTCACTTTTAAGCAGTTGTAAGTGGGTTTGCATGGGTTTGCGCGAAGCTTAGCAATACTTAGCTAAGCGCACACTCACGCAAACCCGCTAACTACTGCTTAAAAGTGCTTACTCCTGCTAACCCCCGCGCTCATTTCTATGAAAGAAAAGAAAATGGGGAGATAGGAAAGTGGTGAAAAAGGGGCACAAAGAGGGAAAGACAGTAGGGAAAACAGCTCGGGACGTGCAGGATGGGTGTAGGGAAGGTCCATAGCTGCCCATTTCTTTAACAGCAACAGCTGTGCATATGCTAGAAATTTGGAGTGAAATTTGAAACCTTCCACCCCTGAGAGAGGGGTGAGGACAACAAAGTATGTTGTACTGCCAATTAAATATTAGTTTATGTGTCCAGCAGACATGTGTGCAAAATGGGCAGCTATGTATGGGGCGTAATTTTTTTTTGGGAGCAGATTTCCCTTTTTTTTCAGGTGAGAGTGGAATGTGGGGTAGGGGTAGTAGGTATATTTGGGGAGGTAGGTTGGGGAGGTAAACAGACAAGACAAACAAGATGCATACAGGGGCAGAATATGACACATGTGGTGGGTGAACACCATTGACGGGGAAGGATGTTTGGAAATCGCAAGCCCATGTGGCCACAGATGGCAACAGTGGAACTGAGATCCCCACCCATGGGCAGTCACCACTGCACCTTCACAGCCCAGAGGGTGGCTGTGCTGGGGGCTGTGTAGGAGGGGCAGGCTCACCCATGAGTCGCGCCACACGTGCCTCAAGCTGGCGTAGAGGATCAGCGACTGAATGCTTGATTTCCCTATGCACCACAGCCCAGACCATTCGGAGGGTGATAGGTGGCCCTCCTCTGGCCACACTTGCAGGGGGGGGACGAGTGACATCCCCTGCAGCGCTTCCACCCAAAGGTGGCACAGGGCCAACGGAGGAGGAGGTCCCAGGCTGGGCACCGGACCTGTTGGTGCCAGGTGCCATCGCCAGCTGAGGTGGGACAGGTGGGTCCATTGGGACCGGCCTTCCCATACGTTCTATGTTTAGGAGGATTTAATGACAATATGGGTTGGTAACAGCCAACAGCATTCCAAATTAGTTGTAACAGCATGCAGTAATATTTCCATTAACCCAACACACCAGAGTTCCAACAGTTGAACAGCAAATATAACACATGCATATGTAGAACAACAGTGGACATTCCAACAGCATGCAGGATTGATTGGTGGCAACAGGCCACCAAGATTTTGGTATTTGAACAGGGCACATGCATCAAAGTAAATGCAGATGTTTATAAACCAATAGGACATATGTCCCAACAAATGTTTTGAGATTAGACATACCCACTGAGGTGTGGAATTGCATTGTTTATGCACATACAGTAGGGTGTAAAAAGATACCTCCATTAACAACTTATATGTACTTATAGTTTACACTACATTCCTATTGACTGCAGGTATATATCCCCTACATGTATTATTACACTAGGTAATGTCCATTAAGTTGTGAAATGGGTTTTGCTAGTTCCTTATATACCTGACCTGTATCTGACATACAAACTGTCCAGGATGCAGATGTTACTACTACGTATTTATATATTTTATTTATATTTATATATCCACATATTTGGATGTGTTCAGGTGACATTATCAGTTATATTTTAACAGCCCCCTACATTTCTAGCAGCACACTGACACTTCTGGGGAACACAATAACAAGCTACTCATGTGCCAGATTTACCTATACATGCCAGCCATGAAACAACAGTTGAGGACTGTATATATGCTTAACAGCTACTGGCACTCCCTTCATCTACTTTTTATGGGCCTACCCAAGTGTGGGTTGACAGCGCTTAATACAACACTACTATTTCTATACTGCAAGAGTACAACAACATTTCGAAGAAAGTGACATGGACACACTCCAGGAGTTATACCTTTATTAATTACATTGCACACTTTTCTAGAGGCTCTCTCATTTGATATTACAGTGTATGCAGACAACTTATTCCAGACGTATTATACCTTTATTTATGGGTTACAACACTCTTTTTCAGGATCTCTCACTTATTTTATATAACAATACATACAGAGAAATTATTCAGGACTTATACCTTTATTAATGGGTTACAATACTCTTTTTCAGGCTCTCTCACTTATTTTACATAACAGTACATGCAGAGAGGTTATTCAAGACTTATTATACCTTTATTATTGGGCTACAACACTTTTTTTCAGGCTCTCTCACTTATTTTATATAACAATACATGCAGAATAATTACTAACCTGCCTGGTGGTGCAGCTTTAGCAGCCTATCTGCATAGGCTTGCTGATTCGCAGCACGGACACCTGCAGCTGTGAAGTAAATGAAGTGATATTGAGACATATACCTATCCATAATATCGACTACAATAGCAATTCTTACATTCTTCATTCCATGGCTACCTACTCAGTAGTGGGGCATTTTGCATCCCACGGGCCTCCTATATCCACTGGTTCAGTTGATCCTGCTTGCATCTCTTCTGGTCTGCGTGGTGGTGTCTGACCTGCTCACCAGCCCGAGGGATGCCTGTGGCACTGGTGAGATCATGTACAAGATGGTTCCAGGCTTCCACTTTGTATTCAGTGCCCTGGAACTGGCCCTGCATGATTATGGACGAGGAGCCAAACCACCACTTTTGACTCATCAATGCCCCACCGTTGCGCTCGAAAGTGAGAGCCCTCTCCAACACCAGCCATGCTGCCTGCAGATGGGAGCTACAACCAGTTATGGCAAGTATTCCTGCCTATGGAGCTTAAATATGCCTCATTTCCCGCACTTATTTGTGATTGGCCGGATTTGAAAATTCTCAACTGAGTGCACACCTGCTTAGCACTGGGTAAACTTTGATTACTGTGTATATGTGTGTTGACAGTGCATGAACATAAAATGCTGTCATGGCTTAGTGGTTCAGTACTGTGATTATGGTGCACACTATCCCGGGTTAGAGGCCTGTCATTGCTTTTTATTTTACTACTGGCCTGACCGGCTAGGAGGTGTGGCTGTGTTTAGCCGACTTTGCTCAACTTTGCCCAACGTTGCTCTACATTGCTTGACGTTGCCCGACGTTGCGCTATTTAGCGCAGTGCACAGCTCCGCGTAAAGCTATTGCACTAGTTAAAACAGTGCTAAGCTATGAGCAATTATACTTAAATGTGCTTAATACTGGTAAACTTTGCTTAGCAGTGCTTCACATTGCTTAAGATATGTTACTTATGCATTCATCAGTATGCATAACCAATTCACCTTCTTATATATGTATAAAATATCGTTCCCTACTACATAGGCCATTTCAATGCTTTTTACTAAATTTTAAAAGATAAATGTCAGGAATTATTTTTCTATACAGATTTCATACAGAAAATAGAAAGGGGAGTGGAGGGACATGAACTGGGAATGCCTCCTCTTTGTGTGAACGCTCTACCACTATGCTGTTGCTATTTGGCTTAATTTGCATATAAGTGTCTTATTATCCTCTTCGATGTCTAAACTGCTAACTGTAGCTAAGCAATGGGCAAACCTGTGCAAACACGCTCAATTACGGGCAGCTATATCGGGAATAATAAAAAAATATATAAGAGTTTTACATTTTATAATTGTACAGGGGTTTAGAATGTGGGGGAGTGTAGTGTTGTGTATATACACATTTGAGTGGACTCGATCATGCCATTTACATTTGACGATTGTGAGACTTGCAGGGGTGTGGATTTTTGGACTGCTCGGTAGTCTGACACGCCCCCTGCACTTGTGCACGCTCCGTGTTAGCCTTAGAGTTGAGTCAGCCCACCCTCATGAATATGCATGGCGCGCTGACATCATCCTCTTAGGCTGCAGTTTCCGTGTAAGACTTATTTAGTCTTACCCGGAGGATTAGTGAATCCCGGGGGCTGTCTTATGACAAAGATCTGTGAATGATGGACCTATGGTCCTCCCTTCCCTAGTGTAAACTAGTATCCTGTTTCATCATTTTGCATATTGGGAATGGAAATTAAAATTGTTGGCTAGAGTAAATGTAGTCTGGCATGAAAGATAGGATTGTGAGAATCCCTGGGATAAGACTGAAAAAATAAATTAACTTATACAAGTCTCCTAGGCTGTCTACATTTCAGCCATCATTGTATATATTATTTAGCTTTAGATATGCACTCTTTGTATTTGATCATTTCTGCACCTTTAAGTAAAATAAATTTAAATGCAGATATGCAGGTCATACTTTTCTGTTTTATTTTTTTTCTACCCCTGCTTGAGTTATCTGATCTGTGTCGCATTAACTTAAACATAGAAAGAAAAGGATAATTTATGCCTTTAAGGATAGTACCATTATTTGTAAAAACCTAACGTTGTACGATATTACAAGCATGCCTTATGTGGAATGTCTTTGAAAAGAAATAGTAGCATAGTTAATCACCTTTAGCAAAGGAGAAAGAACAAATGCCTCTGAGTTTTTTTTTAATTAAAATATTTGACAGACAACTATACATGCTGTGGAATATCTTATTGCAGCCTTTATTTTACCCTTCATCACTTTTGGCATTTATTTTGGGACTGATACTTGTTGGATTATTACAGTATATACAGTATATATAAGTAGGAAACATATATAATCAAATGCAATATGAAGCAGTTTTACTTTTGTTGAAGGAAGGTACAGTAAAGCAGTATAAAGTTACAATAATGCTGTGATGCATGACAGTGGTGATTTAACAATTATAACGGAGACAAATACACTGGTACAGGTATTATTTCAGAGATTTTTTTAAAGGACTCTAGTGTTTCATTGTTTTTAACTTCAGTTGGTTGGTTATTCCAGATGTCTTTTTCACCAATGGCTTGCTTAAATCATGATAAGCTAGAGTGAGCCTGTACACTTTTTTCTCCTCAGGGAGTAGTTTTATTTTTGAGTGGTATGTTTGTTTTTTCAAGGGCATGCAGTAAGCTCTATAGAGTATTTTGAATAATAAAGTACACAGGAGCAGTGTGGCTCTGTCTGTGATAGAGATCCAGTGAAATTTATGAATTTTGTCACTGTGATGAGAATTAAGATCTCCCAACAGGACAAATTTCTATATCTTTGATTCAGTGGTTTGGAGATTTAGACTGTTTTGGGTAGGTTGAAGTCCAATCAAGGGTAGAGAATATTTAAGTTTAGGAAGTAGAACATTTTTGGCTATGACCGTCTGTGTAAGAGAGAGTAGGTGAGATATACAAGAGATCTGATAACATAGCTTTAGTTGAGAGACTACAATGAAGGTGATATTCTGTGTATGAACTGTGCAGTTGAGGACGGGATCTAAAGTTAGACCTAGGTATTTTTATTCTTTAACATTTGAATTAATATTTCCATTCAAATCTATAAACTGAAGTAGTTGTAAAGAGGAAAACTTCTTAGCGGTTGCAAATAGCATGACATTATTTTTTACTGCTTTAATTATAAAATGCATAGGGATGAAAATTTGTGTTGTGCATTTGTTTGAAGTGATTGGTGTGGTTTGCTAGTGTCAGACAGAAGAATGTCATCTGCATACATTATGAAACTGAGATTAGTGAGGTCAAGTGTAAAAACAAGTCACCATGGTGGACCCCTAGCATAAACAGACTATACGACAGAAGGAAAAAATTCCTGTCCAGAAGTATGAGGGAGGGTACACAACAGATAAAAAAAATACCTCATTAGTCTCAACAAGCAAATCAGGAGCTAGTCAAGTCTTCAAAAGTGAAATATGAGAATAAAATAATTTACCATGCCAAGGATAACCACAATGCATTTTTTAGTTATGTCCGAAATCTTAAGGGAAACACTCAACAGTGTGCTGAGTTGGCTGTAGCTGGCACTACCTAGGCACAGCCAGAAGAAACAGGAAACCTGCTGAGCAATAAATTCAGCTCAAATTTCACCCCCTCATCACCTCTGGTCATTCCCCATTAAATAAGCCCCACCATTCCTTTGTCAGTTATCACAAAAAGACAGGTTGTCACTGCACTCTCCAAAGCTGGAAACATGGCATTAATGGACCTTGATGGAATCTCAGGGTGTTTAAATAGCTTGAAACATGACCTAGTGGACCCACTCAGATCTCAATTTAACCATAGTCCCCAGGCAAGCATTGTCCCAGTAGAGTAGAGGACAGTAACAGTCATCCCTCTGCACAAGAGGAGACCATCAATGGACCCAGAAAACTACTGACCCATAACTATGACTAGTATCATATGCAATGTTATAGAAAGGATAATTATGGACCTGATTAACAGTGACTTTGGAAATGTCCAGACATTAGACTCAACCCAGTTCAGCTTTGTCAAGGGCAGTTCTTGCCTGCTCAATCTGGTGGACTTCTTTAAAAAGGTTATCAAGGGCATGGATGAGGGCAAGTAAGTCAGTGTATACCACCTACCTTGACCTGACTGAGGAGTATGACTTAATATCCCACTCAGGTAATACAGATAAACTCTCAAAATTGGGCATAAACCTCTATGCCACCAGATGGATAGTCAAATGGCTCATGGATGGGACACATTATTATAGTGGGGTAATCCATATTCAGCAAGAGGCTAGTCACCAGTAGAGTACCACAAGGCACAGTGTTGCCCCCCCCTCCTGTATAGGATAAACTTCTCAGATGCAAGACAAATGTAGATGACCTTTGGCTAACCAAGGTTGCTAATGACTGCAAGTTGGTGGTAATCACTGACTCTCCAAACAGTGTTGATATCCTACAGAAAGGACTGATGCAGACTAATGATTTGGTGTCAGAACCATGGTCTCAAACTAAATGCGAAGAAGTGCATAACAATACCCTTTGGGAAGTCAAATACCCCTGCAAATTACATAATTGATAGCAAATCCCCTAAGAGTGGACCCAGTGACAAGAAATCTGGGTACTCAGATAGATAAGAATCTGAACTTTGACCACCATGTGTCCACAGTGATGAGGAAATCCTTCTATCTGTCTCAGATTATAAATAAGGGCATGGCATCCAGATCTAAGTCTGTCATAGTACCATTGTACTCAGCCCTCATCAGAGCTATAATTGAGTACAATGCACACTTTGGCATGTACCTCTCCAGGCACATGCAACAGTTGGAGCATCCTCAGAGGTTTCTCACCCAAAAAATACAGGGTATAACCAACATGTCATATGCAGACTGATTAAGAGCCCTATCATTGTATTCTGTTTCCTACCAATTACTGACAGGTCATCTGTGCCAGACCTACAAGGCAGTATCTGATCTAGTCCTGATAAAAATGTTGCATATTTGCAAAGCTAACTGTATGAGGGTTACCCACTGAAAGGATCTAAACCCGATCTCTGACATGAATGGGTCATGCTGGAAAGACAGATATGTGTCCCAGCGATTGTCCCTCCTCCGGATATGCTTCCTGTTGACATGAAACAGAGCGCTTCCCTGACAGTCTTCAAGCACAATCTTAACCAGTGGATGGGAAATCATAAATTCACTCCTGGGGTGGTGTTCATGTCCCTTATGGACAGAGACAATCTGTAAAAATTGTCAAAACTCACTTGCTCACCCTTGCCATGTTTCCTCTAGGATAGAAAATTGGGTAAAATCTGGGTAAAACTGGATAGGCTTGTAAGGGCTTTTGAACTGTTAGCCTAGTAATCTCCTATGATCCTAAGAACCCATAAATAATGAGAAAAATAGTGGGTCCAGTACTGAGCTTTGTGGGATACCAGTGTTTAGTGTACCTGTATCTGATAAAGTATTGTTACTATAAATTTGAAAAGGTCTACCTTTCAGGTAGTTTGTTCAGGTTATCATATTTTTTATTCTGCCTGCTCTGTAAACTTGAGTAATAAATGGAGCTACTTGATTACTGCTGTGTTGTGTGGATAACAGTCCTCGTTTCTAGTTTTCCAAACTACAGAAATAACTGGCAGAATCCCACATGTTAAGTAAAATAAGCACACAGTTCTAAATAAAGTAGATTTCTTGTAATCTGCATTGCAAACATCCATGCATTTCACACTGGGTTTATGATCAGTGTTGCAAATCTCTGGGTCATTTAGGGAATGGAATTCATCAATAATCCTCTTAGGTATGCTTTGTCTGAAAATGTCAGTCCTGTTTGGCAGGATCAAACCTGGGTGCTCTCTTTGTTTTTGGTACATAAAGCCTTTTTTAATATGTTGACTTTATTTCATCAACGTATAAAGCTTAAAACATTTTTTAGGTTGCCTTCAGGCAAAGTTGTGTAAAGGGAGAACTCAGCATTGATGCCTGTTCCTTTTGGAACTATTGTCTGTTCAGAAGACGAAGACTGGGTGTGTCTTAAAATACAAATGGAAAGTTTTCATTTTGTATGTGGTACAGCTGCATTTTCTAAAGAAGTTTTATGCATTTCAGCAGGGATATTAAATATGGTGTACTCTGTAACATAAACTAAATAGATTCTGCTGTAAGAAGAATGACGTCTCCTTCTTATGTACACACTGCAGCTGCCAAGTATTTCTTATGGCAAATATTTTGAAGTGTTTCATGTAGATCACATTGCCTGTAATGACTTTTTTACTCAGTCCATTAAATGAATCTACAAATAAAGTTGCAATTCTAATAAACAGTGGGATATAAATTCAGAAGCTCACCTCCTCTTCCCAAAAAAGATATAATTACAAAAGATGAAAGGTGTAGACAACAAACATGACATTAAACAAAAAGAAAATAATTCTCTACTCTTAACGCAAGACTACATTTATAGTCTAGCACATTAGCACAAAATGTCACTCTGGCTTTAATTTTAAAGGTGACTACCCATAGACACAGTTATGGCAAAGTGTAGTGGTGGAAAAATTATAAAATGATTACTAGAATTAAAGTTCTTACAGAATGAAAGCACAGTATTTTGCCTGTAGAAATGGCCAGACATCCACCTTGAGCTTGACAATAAACAGTGCAAGCTTATAAAAAGAAAATATCACCTATTCCAAATTCCAAACCACTGCTCATGTTGCACCACAGAATGGTATAGGTTCATAGGTAGGTACTGGGCTATCTGGCCGAAGGCATATATTAGCCCAGCCACGTTGTGCGGTATTCACCGCCCCTTTAGTTAGTTCCCTAGGCCCTTGATCTAGCAGCTAGTACCCTTGGCCCCTATCTAGTAGAGCTGTTGGTATGATCCCTGGTGTGAACTTGCTGTTACCCATCCACTCGTCAAGGTTCCTCTTGAAGAGTGATAGTGAGGGTCTCTGTCTTATGTAGATCAGGACCTTGTTCCATAGCAAGGGAAGTCTTTACTTAGTAGTTTACTAAGTCTTTACTAATACTTTAGTATTAGTATTGAGGAAGGATTTTATCCGAAAGCTTTGCTAAGTGTGTTTTTCTCAGTTTTGGTTGTTATTCATGGATCCTAGCACCCGACAGGGAGCTGACAGTAACCTTCTCCTTGTTCAGCCTGGTGAGTGGAACATCTGTGTGCTTTACTATAGAGTCTCCTATTACTAGCATGTTGGGTATGGTGTTTTGCCTTAGGGGCTGTCGTGAGGCACACTGCTGAGGTGAATTATGTGTTTTCTGGCTTGTATTTGGAGGTGCGGGTTGCTTGCTTGTCTGCTTTGGAGGGCACTGTTTCTTTTTCAGATTGGCACCTAGTGCCTCCGAATATGTTTTTGTGTATTTATGTGTATGTTTTACCGGTGCTTGTTTTGTAGATCCATGTGTGACTGGTGGTGTGATGCTAGTGTGTATCTTCTCCTCTTGACTGTCTGTTACAGTCATGGGTTGAGAGCGCTTAGCCTCCAGTCTGGCTGTGTATTTGCATCTCTCACAAGTGTTTGTGTCTAGAGGTAAGAGGAGAGGGTTGTCTGTATACATGAGGCAGTTGTGACATTGCCTCAGAAAGCCCAATTCCACCAGATGAACTGGAGAGTACACCTGAAGCTGACCTTTGGACATGCTTGGAAAAGTAAATTTCACTTGTCTTGCAGACAATCGAGGGTCCTATGCTGTATTATAATAGTGCTGTCTGGGAGATTTGGAAAATAGCGTTATCTAGGAGATTTGAACAAGTGCTTATTTGGGTTATGCAAGTGCTGCAATAAGAGCAGTTGATCTGAAGCACTTGAGTTGAGGTTTGCCTAGTTCTAAGGGAAAATTTGCAGCACAGACTTTGTGGAGCCAGGTATAGTATACCCCAGCTAACCGGTGCTGCCTGACGCTGTTCTGTGTGCAAGACCACGCAAAAAGAGAGTTGCGGGGTTTTAAGAGAGAGAGATCAAGGAGTTTGGAATTGACCCAAAATGGTGAATAAAACTACAGTTTCTAGGCAGTAACCACTCCTACAGGGACAGGCAGGCTGCTCAGTGTTAACCGCTGCCACTGGTGAACACAGAGACTTCCCTTTAGCCCAAGTAAGCACTGGCCACCAAGAAACTTACAAACAGTTCAGAACAGCAACTATATTCCATAGAAAGATTTCAGTTTATTTCCAGGCAAGACGCTTTACTGCTTTAAGTAAAAGCTTCTCTGCTAAAATAGAGTAATTTCACATCATATGAGCACACAGATATAGAATATGACAAGTAGACTGATGCACATAATTCAAGGACAGTGATGACAGGACAATAGCCAGTAGCATTTGTGTTCTAAATAATTTTGCATAAACATGAAAAGCCAATGCAAATCTTACTCGTAGGCAAAACTGAGCACATGTTGAAGAATCGTGTATATGAACAAAGTTATGATATTTAATGTAAGATCGACACTAATGTCATATATACATATACTAAGGTTTGCATCAGCAGTGGTTTCAAGTTTTTTTTGTTTTAGAGCAGGTCATAAAGGATATAAGGGGCAGACCATGTGAGACCAGGGTTGAGTAACAGGAGCTTTACTAGCAGTTAAAATTAAATACTGTTTTTCCCTGTGAAAATGTGAGGTATTAGCAGATATGCCAGCAGAAGTAGGACAGTGGATGTGTAACATATGCTAGCATATGTGCTAAATTCTGATTCAGTTTCTAGCAATGGGGTTAGTATGGGGACCAGATGTGTGTGATGTCATTCTGTAATCCAGGACAAAAAAATTGTTTAATACTCGATGAGACTGAAGTCTCATTGCAGTCTGTTTTTGTAACCTGACAAAGAAGGATCTCTCACTCATTTCATCTTGCCTTGCTCTAGTAAGTGACCAAGGAATAGTAATTCTTTAGGTCAGTCAAGAAAATATGGTAAGATTAGTTAAGTACTGTTTTTCTGTATCTGTGTGAATCTATCTGTATTATTTTAATATTTCCTGTGACTAAACTTGGTGTTTATTGTAAATAGATATTTAGTATTTTCATGTTCTTTTATTATTTATTATTTATTATTAAATATATCTAAACTTTTCATTTTGGCTGGTCTTTTAGGGAATATTTTAACCTTTGAGCAGACTGGGGAACTGCCACTGTTATCCCCTTGCACAAAGGTGATGCCACTACTGACCATGGAAACTATCACCCCATTAGCTTGACAAGTTTGATTTGTAAAGCCACAGAGCATATTATTATGGATCTCATAAACAAGGACATAGGCAATCTCCAAGCACTTGACCCTACCCAGTTTGGATTTGTCAAGGGCAGATCTTGCCTGTTGAATCTGGTTGACTTCTTTGAGACTGTCACCAAGACCTTGAATGAGGGAAAGTCAGCACATACAGCCTACCTTGACTTGGCCAAAGCCTTTGACATAATCCCCACTCAGGCATCATTGAAAAGCTAACACAACTTGGCATAAATCTCTATCTCATCAGGTGGGTGACCACCTGTCTTACCAACAGGACTGTCAAGGTCAAAATAGGCACCTCCACTTCCAATAGCAGACTTGTCACTAGGGGAGTTCCTCAGGGATCTATCCTGGGACACCTACTGTTTGGCATCTACTTCTCAAAGATCCAGGCAAAGTAAAAAGGCCTGTGACTGACCAAGTTTGCAAATGACTGTAAGTTGGGTGCTGTCATTGACTCCTCAAATGATGTTAACATACTGCAAGAGGATCTCACAGCAACTAATGACTGGTGCCAAAGTCATGACCTTGAGCTAAATGCAAAAATAAAAATGCATCATCATATCAATTGGAAGAAACATGCCCCCCTACTGATTACCACATCAATGGCAACTTCTTAAACACACAACCTGTGGTGAGAGACCTGGGTACTCAAGTTGATAACAATCTCACATTTGACCATCATGTAGCAGCAGTGGTCAGAAAAGCCTTTTACTTGGTTCATCTCATAGATAAAGGGATTTCATCCAGAAAAAAAGGAGGTTATTACCTTCCTATACTCCTCCCTCATTAGACCAGTAATTGAGTGTATAGCCCTGTTTGGTATGTACCTCTCCAAACATCTGCACCAACTGGAAAGGCCACAGAAATATCTCACAAAGAGAATCCATGGCCTCCAACACCTGTCCTATGCAGACAGACTCAAATCACTATCACTCTACTCGGTATCATGCAGATTGCTCAGAGGTGATCTGTGTCTCGTCTACAAGGCAATCTCGGACCCTGCCCTACTAGTGATGCTCCATATCCATAAGTCTAACTCCTCATGCAGTACCTGCTCAAAAGGCCTCAATCTAATATGCAGCATCAACAAAACCTACTGGAGAGACAGGTTTGTCTCTCAGAGGCTGCCCCATCTCTGGAAAAAATTTCCCATACATGTCAAACAGAGTACCTCGCTGACTCTCTTCAAGTATAACCTTGATGAGTGGATGGGAAACCAGAAATTTGTACCAGGGATTCCACCTTTGTCCCTCATTGAGAGGGGTGACAGGTGGTGACTAAAGTTTTTTTGGGGAGATAATCTCTTAGATAGGCTCGTAAGGTACCCAAGGCCATTAGCCTAGTAACCTCCTATGATCCTATGAGAGTACTCATATCTATTTGGTGACTCTGTGACCATTCCTGAAAGTCTTACTGCATTGGCCAAACAGTATTTATTTATTTATTTCACGTTTGTTGACTGGGTTGGTCCTACTGAGCATAGGCCCATTTTCAGTGAAGACCTGAGGAGAAAAGCTCCAGTATAGACAATCACAGATTGGTTCTACATAAGTATAAACAAAAAGGTAAAAAGACAATATCTAAAAATATGTAAATAATGTAGTATGAGAGATAAACTAAATAGTGAATAAGTAAATATAAAAGTGAATATAAAGTACCTTCCATGCAGAACTAGCGTAAAAGAAACCAATGAAAACCAAGCGGAGATGAAAGTTATAGAAAAACAATTTACTCTTAGCGCTTTCGGTAAAACCAATGCTTCACCTTCTTCAGATAAAACATACATCAATTAAAACACTTTATGTACAATACAGTATGACAGTAATTAACTAATTAACAATCAGTGTTTAACAGTCAACAATGCATCCAATTGTCCAAAATCAGCTGCTGGAAAACATTAATATTAAAGGTATAGTGCACATCTAAACAAATCTTATTAAAAGCCTACAACAAATGAATTGTAAAGCCTTTTACTAATCCAAAAAATTTAAATAAATAAAGAATAAAAAACATATTAAAAGTAATGTGTATAATAATAAATGATAGATATATTTAAGTGCAACTCCTTCTAGAAATGGATGAGTTTGAGTGGCAGATTAGGACAGTTGCCTATATACCCCCTGGCTTGAATGAACAAATATCTATTAAATGCGTTCTCAAACTTTTATCTATGAGATGCTGAAATGTTTAGATATTATATGCACATTTATTACTGCTTAAAATGTACCTCTGAAAGTTTAACTTTACTTGCACTTACATATATCTATCATTTATTATTATACACATTACTTTTAATATGTTTTTTACTTCTTTATTTATTTTAATTTTTTGGATTAGTAAAAGGCTTTACAATACATGTGTTGTAGGCTTTTAATAAGATTTGTTTAGATGTGCACTATACCTTTAATATTAATGTTTTCCAGCAGCTGATTTTGAACAATTGGATGCATTGTTGACTGTTAAACACTGATTGTTAATTAGTTAATTACTAAGTGTCATACTGTATTGTAAATAAAGTGTTTTAATTGATGTATGTTTTATCTGAAGAAGGTGAAGCATTGGTTTTACCAAAAGCGCTGAGTAAATAGTTTTTCTATAACTTTCGTCTCCGCTTGGTTTTCATTGGTTTCTTTTACGCTACTTGAGTTCTAAGTTTGTTTCAGTTAATTGTTACCTTCCATGCAGAGTTTATTGTTCATTTGGCTAAAGTGAACATAGCCAGCAGACATACAGTTCAAAAGATAGAGATACAATAGATAATAGCAAGTAGAAACTGGATTAGGTTGTGTCATGGCAGGGGCAGATCCAAGTGTTAAGGAAGAAGTTCTTCAGTTCTTTTTTGATGTGGTCAGTGTGAGTAGTGCAACATAAGTTGACAGGGAGGTTGTTCCAGGATTTTGTTACAGAGGATTTATATAGAAGGTTACCAATGTTAATTCTGGAGTTATAAGTTTGGAGAATGGATTTGTCAGCACTGCGTAGGGGGTGGGAAGGAATATAGTAAGTAACTAGATTGGAGAGAAGGGGACAAGCATTAGGGCTATTGAGAAGGAAGTGGGTCATATGGAGTTGAGATGTTTTGAGTTGATGGGGAAGTTTGGTCCAGTGGAGTTTTTTAAGAGCGAGGCAATGGTGTGTTGAATTAGGTAAGTTAGGTGCAAATTTAGCAATTTTGTTATAAGTTTGCTCCAGTTGGGACAGGGAGCAGGACTGAAGGTTAATAAGCACTGGGGCTCCATAGAGGAGACTTGGGAGTAAGTAGGCTTGTGCCAAGGATAGTTTGGTATCAGGAGATAGATATTTTTTATTTCGATATAAGAGGCCAAGTTTTTGGTTGATTTTCTTAACTGATTGCTGAATATGCAAGTCAAATTTTAGTTGGTCATCAATTGTCATCCCTAGTAATTTTGTGTGGGTTTCAGCATTAATAATGATTTTATTTAGGGAGGAGATAGAGAAGGAGAGCTTTAGGTGATCACTAGCCTTGGGAAGGAAAAGGAGGAGTTTTGAGGTTTTTTTAGGATTCAGAATAAGTTGATTTTCATTAAGCCAGCTTTCCACTGAGAGGAAAGATTGTTGTGTAAGAGTATGAAGTTGAGTGATTGAGTTTGAAGATGTGATCAGAGTAGAATCATCTGCGTATTGTATGAGGGTTGAGTGGGTAGTGGAAGAGTAGAGGTCATTGGTAAAGATGTTAAAAAGAAGTGGCCCCAGGATAGAGCCCTGTGATATGCCAGTGTGAACAGGTAGAAATGTAGATACCACTGGTATTAATATTACTTTCACTCGGTATAATTGGATACCCTTGTAAGAGCCTTAGAGTAGCTGGCTTTGCACTGTCTGGTGGCAGTAACTACCTTATAGTCTGAGCAGAAGGAGGCATAGCTAGTAAATCTGTGTCAGCCTGTCCCAGGTGTGTGTGTGTGTGTGTGTGTGTGTGTGTGTGTGTGTGTGTGTGTGTGTGTGTGTGTGTGTGTGTGTGTGTGTGTGTGTGTGTATGTATGTATATGTATATATATATATATATATATATATATATATATATATATATATATATATATATATACATATATATATATATATATATATATATATATATATAGATAAACAAATCTCAAGGAGTGTGTGTGTCAGATCTTGGAACAGGAACACAAAGTACTAGTTTCATAGAGATGGGGCTGGAGGAGTTTGCTTCGACACTCAGCTGAGGACTCAGCTGTATACCTGCACCAGTAGGCAGTCTTACTGGGGGCCTGGAGAGGGACAGAGAGAGAAAACTCCAGTCCCTGGACTTAGCCTGTTCCCTGTGTGCTCTTAAGGGAAATTGTGCTTGATGCGAGAGCTGCATCTGGAAATACTGTGTGTATCTATTTTTGTTCCAAGTGAACATCCCTCTCCATAGTGTTAGTGGTGAGGATTCAGGCTCCTTGATTAGTGGCCCAGAGAGGGGATGTCACAGTACCCCTGGTCTCAATGATAATATTTCCATTTCTAGTATTTTTTTTTTAAATATGAGCAGTGAAACTTTATGCATGGAGCCCATATGATAATTTATTCCATTCAGATATGTTTATATTTTATATTTTTACACATTTTTAGTGCATGGGTTTTATTTATAAACTTGTTGTACCTATTTTGCATTTCATATTGTGAATTTGTGGGGTACAACTTGCATTGATGAACTCACTCCTTTACTTTGTCATCTGACTTATAATTTAATTGGCTTACAGTTGATGCCTGGTGTCACAACTGTTCAGATTACTGTTGCTCAAACATAACAGCTAAAGCTAGAAGCTGCTCATGTGTTTTTGTTCACTCTACATAGGAGTGCTATCCTGTTGCTTGAAGGTTATTACATTTTACTATGACTGTGCTCACAGTCCTCACAGCTATGCTTTTCTGTGATTGCTCTTTATCTGAGGTTCAGTGACTTGGACTGAGAATAATAAAGTAAGAGGATGATGATGTCCACATGTAGGGCAGGGACTTGTCCTCCTGCAAGAAATACCTTTTCACAACTTGTTAAGTTGTATTAGTTGTTCATAACCTGATACGTTTGAGTATATGAATTACAATAATTTGTATGCTCAAACTGCCATTAATGAGCACTAGTTGCCAGGCATCTGTAGTATAGGCCCAGATGTTTTGAGTACCTGTAGCAGAACCAGTATAAGAATATTAGTGCCCCATTGGCTGACAGCCAAGTCTGAAAAATTGTTGGAAATTTTTTTTTCACTGAATTAGTGGCATCCTTTCAAGGGTAGAGTATCAACTGCAGGTGTGCAGGTAATGATCACAGAGCCAAAAAGGCTCCCTGGCTTTCACCACCCAAGAAAATTATTTTCCTTTGTCCCTGTGAAGCAGTGCCGCAGAAGTGATCCCCAGGATGAATTTTCAATTTCCCATCCAGTCGTCAACATTTTTTTAAAGAGGGCCAATGAGGAGCTCTGCTTGACATGAATGGGTAGTTTGTTCCAGAGTGTGGGAAGTCTCTGGGACAGGAATCTATCCCTCCGGCATGTTCTGTTTATTGTGGTGACAAGGTTTAGGTCCATAGAGCATGTGGTTCGGAGAGATTGGGATTTCTTTAAGTGTATGTAGCATGTCCAACAGCTCTGGGTTTGACATACCTCTGAATGTTAGGCAGAGATTACCTCTGAGTAGGTAATATGCAATGAAGTACAGCAGGAGTAAGGTCTGCCAAGTCTTGAACCCAGGGCCTTGTAAACTATTATCAAACCAATGTACCAGTACATCATCTGAGCCCTATATTAAGCCTAATGCCTCCACCCACCATCCACCATGCTTCAAAAGAAAGCCCGTATACTTTTAAAGGCACCTTCAGTGGCTTCATTGAACTTTCTATAAATCATTTTTAGAAATGTCATCTTTGCAGACAGACAAACATTCTACATAAAGCCAGGCAAGGGAAACCATTTGTACTTTGTGGACATGTGAATTACCTGTATACTGGCTTCTTCCAGGAAGTGACATCGTGAAAAAAGGCCTTTGCTGAGGTCAGACAGTTACATTAGTAGAAAGTGTTGCTAACCGTTTTAAATTTTCCTGTCACAGTAATTAAAATGGAAAATATTAATCCTTAATTTCTTTCTTCAAGATCTGCAATGGAACTGATATATAATTTATTTCCAAACAGATGTGAAAAGCTAGAGAGTGGGCAAACATCCACAAATTTGCATCTTGCAAAATAGAAACCAAAGGATCATTGATTTTAACTAGAGCAAGAAAATTTACAGAGAATCATAATCTGTATGGGTCTGTACTTTTAGTGAATCCCAGCAGTGTAGACAACCTTCATTCTGAAAACAAAAGTCCCAAAATATGCCGCAGAAGTTTGCAGCCAAACAACTTTTTGGTCTCCATTGTACATTTTTATAAGGTAAAGGCAGAAGAATATCCCAGAGATACAGAGATTCAGGATGAGTATGCTAGAATTCTTCCCAATGCAGTGTATCATTGAAACAAATGGGTTTGATAACTTGCTTGGAGGGCAGCTTTGAAGCAGCAACATCCAAAGACATATCTATCCTGAGTGATAAACTGGGTTACGAAGTGTAAGTCTCCTTTTGGTTCATTATTCCCCCGATGAGCATTTTTTCTTCCCAGAAGTACTAAAAATTGAATCTGGCCCAAAGTTCAGTGAGACTTGTATAGTGTTCATGGGGAAAACTAAATTAAGCGCACATATTTTTGTATTTGTTTCTTGTTAGGGATAGATAGATAGATAGATAGATAGATAGATAGATAGATAGATAGATAGACAGTGAGAGTGCCATGTTTTCCACTTAGAAAAGCATATAAACTTGATTGAGATTTTTTACTGTGTCTAATACTATAAGAGAGCTGCTGTTATCATTGCCTGAAATGCACGGAGTGCTGTACTTACCTCTTTAATGGGGTAGTAAAATTTATTCTTGTGTAAAATGGCACTCAGGTGCAACATCAAGGTATTTAAAGGATAGGCTACTAAGGGCAAGTCAGAAAGTCAGAAAAAGAAAGAGAGGGACCCAACAGAGAGTGGAGCCCAGAATATTAGCTCTAGAAAGAGTGTCATCAGAAAGACTGACCATCAGAAGAGACCTTTGGTAATCCTCATGTATGGATTGGATAAACAGAATGGGTTTTTTTATTCAGCATCAATGGTATTACCACATTTCTTAAATAGAAACCCCAGACGTTTTTCTTTGTAGCGCAGAAAGCCCTGAGTAAGTCAGCAATATAAAACATACTTCACTGTTGTTTTAAGCTGCAAATAATTTTTGTATTATAAAGACTGATAAACCCATATTTTAGGTTGGGTAAAATCAGGCCAGACATTTTTTATTTCTTGTGAGTAAAGCTAATTTTTGTAAAGAATTCAAACTGGTGGAGGCAGTGAGCATTAGCTTCAGCTTTCACAACCTACTTGAAAACCCAACTTGGCACTGTCAAGTAAAAGCAATTGTGTATGATCAGAGGTGCTGAAAGACAGGGTCTGAATGACTTTACCTGCATTACCTTCTGAAGTATGAAGGCAGTGCAACTGCCATGCTTGAGCTACAGTTTGCTATTGTTGAGAGTTAATATAGTCTTTGCTTTACTCCTAAAGAGTACAGTGAATGTTATGGATACAAACTGCATGTTTATGTCTAGGAATTATTGTCTGGTAGTCTTCTACATATGTTATATGCTTTGAAAAAGTCAAAAGGTAAATATATAAAATAGTGGATCGCTAGTGTTTTCTAATTGCCGCCTGTCTATCAAAACCTTTTACTTTAGACCTTTCTATGCAATTCTGCATTTAATTTGCTTAATGCTAATTATTTTAAGTAAATAATATCACTATGCAACTTCATTAGCTTGCAGCTGGTGGTTTATTGTTTTAGTATAAGTGTATATGTTCAAATTTATTGAATTCCTAACTGTTAGAATCTGCCTTTCAAGGAATGACTGCTTTAGACAAAGCTGCCCATCAGTTATATTACAGGTAACTTATTTTGATATCGGATAGTTATTATGTTTTGACTTGGAAGATCAGTCTAGTTAGTGGTAGCATATTATCATTGTGATGCCCCACCACTGGCCCAGTAATCAAGGAGCTTCAATCCTCACCACTGGCAACAGTGAGGGACGTACACACTGGGAGGATGACAGGGACACATACAGTATTTCCAGATGCAGCTCTCTGCATCAAGTGCAATTTCCCGTAAGAGCACACAGAGATCACAGTCATTCTAGGGCTGGTTTCTCACTCCTTCTCCACATCTCCAATAAGACTCCCCACTGGCACAGCTATAGAGTTGAGATCTCAGATGAGTAACCAAGCCAAGGCTTCCAGCACCCTCTCTGTCCAACCAGTGCTTTGTGTCCATGCCCCAGTAGCTGACACACACATTCTTTGAGGTTTGATTTATACACGCACGCACACACACACACACACACACACACACACACACACACACACACACACACACACACAAACACACACACACATCTGGAAAAGGCTGACACAGGTTTACTAGCTATGTCCCCTTCTGCCCAGACTATAATGTAGTTGTTACTGCCACCAGTCACTCCTTATCAGCTACTTTAATGCTCTTAACAAAGGGTTTCCAAACCTACTGTGTAATGTTGCTATCAATACAAATGGTAGTTTGACCAAGAGCAATGCTGTTAAGGAGTGGCCCACACAGTGTTACCAAATAAATATGCAAGTACTCTCAGAACATAAATATGTCTCTACACAGATCAGTCACAATGAAAGGTTTAAATATATTTAATAATAAATAATAAACAGACAAGAAAATACTCAGTATATACTTACATCAAAGTTCAAACTCACAGGGAATATTTAAAACAACATTGCAGGACAGTCTCAAATAAATAAAGAAAAACATCTAAGCTAAGCTTTGCTATATTCATGACTGTGTCTAAGAGAATTACTCTACCCTAATAACTTACTTCAGAGCAAGCAAGGTAGATGTGGTGAGTGGATCTTGATATTATCAGGTCAAAGACAAATACAGAATATTGTCTCTCATTAAGAGACTTCCCAAATTAATATCTCAAATATTACTGCTGGGATAGCTTGCAGAATGACATAATTTCTTGTCATCTGACTCTATCTCAGGTGAAAAACAAACATTAATGCAAATGGTAGCATTTAGCATCTACCTGTGAAAATGCATATACAAGGGCTTTTCCTCCAAACTTGGTACTTGCTGGAAGTCATAAAACAATAAAACACTTGCAAGACAATGCAGAAAGTTCCCTAGTTTTAGAAATTGTGTCTCCTTGCTGCAATAAAATAGGTTCATAGGTTCATAGGTAAGTAGGTACTAGGCTATCTGACCGAGGGCATTTATAAGCCTAGCCAGAATGTGTCAGCTTTCGCCGCCCCATTGATTAATTAACTGAGCCTCTGTCAAGAAGAGCCAATGAAGTGATCCAAGGGGTGTATTTTCTGTTACCCATCCACTCGTCAAGGTTTTTCTTGAAGAGTGTTAGTGAGGGGCTCTGCCTAATGTAGTTAGGAATTTTGTTCCAAAGCATGGGGAGTCTCTGTGACAGGAATCTATCCCTCCAGCATGTTATATTTATTGTTGTGGTGATGTTAAGTTCACTAGAGCGAGTGGCTTGCAGTGACTTGGATTTCCTTAGGTGGAGCATGCCCATCAGTTCTGAGTTGGATATGGCTTTGTAAGTCAGGCAGAGATCACCTCTGAGTAAGCGATATGTGACTGAGTACAGCTGGAGTTTTTCCAGTCGGGCTGCATAGAACATATGTTTGAGGCCAGTAATCCTCTTGGTGAGGTACTTTTGTGGTCTTTCCAGCTGTTGGAAGTGTCTTGTGAGGTACATCCCAAATGGGGCTTTGTACTCTATGATGGGTCTGATGAGTGACGAGTAGAGGGGCACTATAACCTCTTTATTTCTAGATGCGAACCCGTAATTAGATGGGCAACACAGAAGTATTTCCTAACTACTTTGGCAATATGATTGTCAAAGGAGAGATTACTATCTATCTGGGTCCCCAGATCTCTTATTACCTCTTCTGTATTAATGGGGCTGCCACCTATGTGGTAATTCATGGGTGTTTTGTTTTTCACAAATGGAATGACTATGCATTTTTTTGCCATTTAGCTTGAGACCATGACTTTGACACCAGGTGTCCGTCTCAGTAAGGCCCTTTTAGAGAATGTAAATGTCAGCCGGAGAGTCAATTATGGCTCCCAGTTTGCAGTCATCGGCGAACTTGGTTAGCCATAGTCCTCCTGTGTTTGCCTGTACTTCTGAGAAGTATATGTTGAACAGTAGGGGTCCCAGGACCGAGCCTTGTGGGACACCACTTGTGACTGGTTTAGAGTTGGACCTGGAGCCTGCTATTCTTACCATGTGAGTTCTGCCTGTAAGCCAGTTGGCAACCCATCTCGTGACGTAGGGGTTTATGTTCAGGCTGGTGAGTTTTTCTATAATTACCGAGTGGGGAAAGGTGTCAAAAGCATTGGCGAGGTCAAGGTAGGCTGTGTGAACTACCTTCCCCTCATCTATGGCCTTGGTGACTGTCTCAAAGATGTCAACCTGGTTTAGTAGGCATGATCTGCCCTTAACAAAGCTAAACTGGGTCGGGTCAAGTGTTTGAAGGTTCCCAATGTCTTTGTTATTGAGTTCCATGATGATGCGCTCCATAGCCTTGCAGACCAGGCTAGTCAGGCTTATAGGACGATAGTTACCAGGGTTAGTTGTGGCCTCTCCTTTGTGGAGTGGAATAACCATTGCTGTGCACCATTCTATGGGCATGTAGCCTGTGGAGAGGCTGAGTTTGAACAGTGTATTTATGTGGGGGGTTAGTTTGTTCTGTAGTTCATGCAAGATGCAGCCTGGGACACCATCTGGCTCCATTGATGCTGTGCTTTTGGCTTTTAAAAGGGCTGTTTTCACCTGTGCGTCCGTGATTTCTGGGACACTACACTTTTCCGGTATTGTTGTGGGCCCTTTTGGGGGTGAATGGGGGAGTGAAGTTTGCACTGAATCTGTCTGCCAGGATGTTGGCAATATCAGTGGGCTCAGTATATTTTGTGCTATTTTGCACTAGCCCAGAGCATATCTGTGAGTTGCCACTTAGATTCTTGACATAGCTAAAGAAGGCTTTGTGGTTATCTTTCGAATCCTTGTCTATTTTTCTTTCGAAGTTAGCCTTGGAGGATTTTATGAGGGAATGTAGTTTCTTACTGATACTGATCAGGGATGTCTTTCCTTCTTGGGATGTGCTTTTTTTCTGAACTAGTTTCCTCCTTCTATTGTATAGCCTGTTTACGGCAGGGGTCCACCAGACTGGTTTCCTTCTCTTAGGGGAGTGAGTCTTGGTTTTGCTAGGGATGGCACGATCCATGCATCCTTGTAGGTGCTCATAGAGTGCATTTGTAAAGGTTCCTGCATCTTGGACACTGTTATCCTTTAGCGTGGAGGCTTTGAAACTTACCACCTCTGTCTTAAGTAAGATGAAGTTTGCTATTGAAAAGTTTTTCACTGTGGTTTCCTTGGTTGGAGGTGGTGGTGTGGTGTGGACATCCAGAGTGATTAGTTTATGGTCTGACCTAACCAGTGATGGGTTGACCTCCAGTGTAGAACACCTGTCGCCCATGTTGGTGATAACCAAGTCCAATATGTTTTCACCTCTGGTAGAGGAGTTTAGCAGTGGACCCAGAGCATTTGAGTTGATAAATTCCAGGAAGCGCTGGACCTGGGAGTTTGTACTTGAGTAGTTTTCCCAATTAATGGTAAGGTAATTGAAATCGCCCAATATCAGGGTGTTCAGTAGGACCTTCATGTTTCCAGTGTCTCCAGAAAGGCGGAGTGGTGGTCCTGGGTCATGGAGGGTGATCTGTAGCAGGCCACAATTTTCATTGCAGATTTGCCTGATGTTAGTTGCACATGGATGATCTTGGCGGTATTATGCTACGCCACTAACCTGGAGGTGTAGGCATCCTTGATGAATATGGATACACCCCCTCTTTTTGTGTTTCGGTCCATGTTCTGAGGCCAAAATGTGTGGTATGAGTTGTAGCCCAGTAGTGCTGGGGTGCTCTGTGGAGCCTTGAACCAGGTTTCAGTTACTGCACAGATGTCGACGTTCTCCATACTGAGGAGTGCTTCGAGTGCTTGCATTTTGAGATTTAAGCTCCTGGCATTGAGTAGCATAACCCTCATTTTTTTATTTGTGCTGTTTACGGAGGTGGGTTTGACTTTTGAGCCTTGCCTAAAAAAGGCACTATGGGGGCAGCAAAAGCCTTGGCCAGTATTCGAAAGTCTAGAGGTGACAGTTGCAAGCCATCTCTTGCGAAGCAACGAGGCTTGTCGAGCATGTCATCCCAGGCTAACAGACACTGGATCCCCTTTGAATGACACCAGAAACTTAGCCAGTTGTTGAAATTTATTATTTTTTCTTTATACTGTGGTATCATTCTTGGTGAGGGCAGGATGCTACTCAGGGTCAGGGTCATACCCACCTGGGCTACATGATCAGAGAGCTCTTCCATGTCTCTTTTCATGTAGTCTAGGGAGGTACATCTCAGGTCATTCACACCAACATGAACAATGACAGAGTCATATTTGTACTTGATCTGGAGTGACCTGAGTGCTTGTGTTATGTGGCAGATTCTGACTTCTGACAGGCAGCTAACAGTAACCTTCTCCTTGTCCAGCCTAGTGAGTGGGAAGTCAGTATGCTTGACTATAGAGTCGCCTATTACTAGTGTTGTAGGTATGTTATTTTGCCTTAAGGGCTGTGATTGTGAAGCACACTGATTTTGTGTTTTATGTGTTGTCTGGTTTGTGACGGAAGGTGCAGGTTTTTTGGGTGTCTGCTTTGGAGGTCTGTGATGCTTTTGCAGCTTTTTATTTAGTGCTTCCGAGTATGATTTAGTGTATTTATATGTATTTTTTGCCAGTGCTGGTTTAGCATGTCTATGTGAGGCTGGAGGTATGGCGCAAGTGTTAACCTTCTCCTCATGACTGCCTGTTCCAGTCTTGGGTGGAGAGAGCTTAGCCTTCAGTTTAGCTATATAATTGCATCTCTCGCATATGTTAATGTTTTGTGGTAGGAGGAGAGGATTGTCTGTGTCCATGAGGCAGTTGTAACATTGCCTCAGGATACCCAGGTTATAATTATTTACAAAGTTCCAGATAGCTGGGCTGGCAGTATCTCCTTTTGTGCCAATCATAAATACAAGGAAACAGGGCTAATATTAGAACAGTATCATTAGCCCCTTCTGTGAAACACTAGAGGTGTGTGTGTGTGTGTGTGTGTGTGTGTGTGTGTGTGTGTGTGTGTGTGTGTGTGTGTGTGTGTGTGTCTGCACATCTTACAACTTTTTTTGACTGAGTTTCACTAGGTTTTGATAAGACTGCAATGAAAAGAACTGGAATGAAAGCAAGGTGGAACTCTGAGAAGACTGATTTTAACTTTAATCTGCTATTTCGCAGTGTAAAGCTTTTGGAGTGTGACACAGCATGGTCTGAAAAGGGGAAGGTTTTGTATACTAACCATGTAAAACTAAATGCAAAACTATACAAGTAAGTCACAGAGACTACTGTGCGGTAATGATAGTAGCCATGGTAGGGGTGATATAGTGTGTGGAGGGTTACTGCTGCCTGCCATATATTACAAGGATCTAGATGGAACAACTGTGTATGTACAAGCATATAAGTAAACTTGTATATAGAAGGGAAGATATACACGTCTTTAGAAATGATGAGGCTCTTAACAATAGGAGTGTCAAGGTGTACAATGCTGCCACTAGTTCAATGTAGCAATGCTTCCCCAGTGTTTCATCAACACTCATCTAGCTCAAAATTCAAATAAATGAAACAAATTAATTGAATCTTTGATTCAAAGGTAAATTGTAACAAGCTTCTCTTTTGCTGGAGACAAGTAGCCTATACAAATACTCCTTGTGTGAGTGTGTGTGTGTGTGTGTGTATATATATATATATATATATATATATATATATATATATATATATATATATAAGCACTTTATAAGCTCAAAATCCTGAAATATCGAATTCAGAATCTCGAGCCCATAAAGTGGAAAGATTGAAACATCAGAACCCCAGAAGCATGAAATTCAAAATCTTGAATGTCGGAGATTTTGAATTAGCAGTTTTGGTGTTACACTGTGTTCATGGATTCAGGTAAGTGTTTATGTTTAAGGGTGTTGGGTAGGGGCTATAGTGTGTGTTAGTGTGTGTTGTTACTGTGATGTATGTGTGTGAGAGGAATGTAGTTTGTGTGGTGGTGTTTCATGTGTGTGTGTATGTAGTGCGACCTTGGAGTTAGAATAGTTAAGTAGGGGGGTGTGGGGGGCACAGTCCCCCCACATGGGTGGTGCAGGGGGGCTTGCCCTCCTGCATATAGTAAGAGTAGGTGTGTGTGTTTGTTTAGTTGTGTGAGTGTGTGTTGTATTGCTTTTTGACAGTGTTGGGAGGTCTGTGTGTCTGTGTTTGTATGTGTTGTGTAGTATGTGCTGTGTGTTTTCGAGGTATTGTGGTTTTGGGAGTTTGGGTTTCACAGTTTTGTGGTTTCCGGATTTAGAGTTTCGCCGTTTTGTGATTTCAAGTATTTGGATTTTCCACTTTATGGGCTCGAGATTCTGAAATTCGAGATTTTAGGATTTTGAGCTTATAAAGTGAATATATATATACATATATATATGTGTATATATATATATATATATATATATATATATATATATATATATATATATATATATGGATCCCCTTCAGTAGATCGAATGTTTATAAGTTCAAAATATGTTCAAACTTGTAAAAGACCAATTTGATTGAATAGAGATCTCTGAACAGAGCGGAAAGGGAAGATTTCCCATTTCTGCAATGTAGTTCATAGGTAGGTACTAGGCTATTGGCCCTAGGGCCTATATAAGCCTAGCCAAATAGGTACCCTGGCTTTCGCCACCCAAGAAAATTTATTTTCCTGTGCCCCTGTCAAGCAGAGCCACAAAAGTGATCCCTGAGTTGGTATATTTAAGTAAGGGGGTGTGGGGGGTGCAGGGGGGTGTAGCCCTCCTGCTATAGACATTTAGTTTTGTGTTTTTTGGTTTTATGTGGTTTTACATCAGTGTTCAAACTTTTACAAGTTCAAACATATGGTCTCGGCCATATGTGGTTCATACTAGTAAAAGTTCGATTTACTGCAGTAGATTCATATCTATATATATATATATATATATATATATATATATATATATAAGCTACTCCATGGTTGAACAAATGTACTGAAAAAAACAAAGAAGATGCAAGTTTAAATTTATAAAGTTTACAGACAACCAAGTACAGAGAAGCTAACAAGAATCATCAGGAAGACATCATCAAGAGTAGAGGGGTAAATTCTGCAGGTTCTGTGCTTAGAAGGGTATAACGTGGATTTATCCAAATACAGTTTATGAAAATGGTTCTTGAACTCTGGTTTGAACTTTAAGAACAAAAAGAAGTAAGGCTTTCTGAATGTACTCCCTTGGTATGACTAAAAAGTGGGAAGAAAAGATGGAAATACAAATTCTTAAAGGAACTGGCACAGCATTAGAACATAACATAGCCAAGAAAGGAACATGGTTAAGAGTTCCATGGTAATAGGTAAAGCTGGAATGAGGAAGGATGAGGGGGAATATGAGAAAGTGGTGGCTTACAAAGAGGGTGGTAATTACCTGAAACAAACCTTCCTTCAGTACTGCAGAGGAAAATAAAACATGTAAAGTGCAAGCATACACACACACACACACACACACACACACACACACACACTGGAAAATTTATTTTCAAATCCATTCATGGTTTTAGTTTTACAATTCCTGGTTTTCCTGGTTTAAGAATGCTGAGTCCTTAATAATCTTATCATATCTTGTCATCACCAAACAATCCCAAGAGGCTTCACTGTCATTTTCTTTCACACAGTACTATACCTACATACTCACAATAAGCTTCACTTCCTTTTGCAAAAGGCATCACTAATATAACGTTCTGCTATTTTGACATCAGAATTATGTTATTTTACATAATATATAACACTACAGCAGAGTTCAAACATTTATCATAATTTTTTGAAAGATAAACAAGTAATTGAGCCTTAGAGACAAGAAAGAAATACTATGTACAAATGTTATTTATACAATCATTTATATTAGTTAAAATAGTTTACTCACAACTGTCAGGTAATAAAATTGAGAAGGATTTCACTATTAACTGGTGGGGGGAATACTAGTATGTAGTCCGACTTCACTCATTCTAGAAGAAACATATTATACATCACCAAACATAAATCTTGTGACATAATTTATTATGCTTGCTTCTTGGTTATCTTCACAATAAGCTATTTGTGGTGATGCATTAAAGAAAGAAATGTTGTATAAGCAAACATGCCAGCCTCCTGGATATAGATTTCCACTAGCAATCATGTACATTTTAACTGACTTCAGCAAGTGAAGGAACTACTTGGTTACTGGTGTTAAGTGATACCACCACCCTGGGAGCAAAACAACATTATGCGTTTTGCTATGTCTTTGCGATAAACATATTACCCTTCATCTATATGTAGGGGGCACTACACTAAGTGCAATCTCAGAGTTGATATATTTAGGTAGCAGCGGGTGTGGAGGGAACAGCTTCCCACATGGGGGATGGCTTGCCCCCCTGCTTATACTTGGAGAAGAGTAATATGGTTTGTGTTTTATTTGTTTCTGTATGTACTTGTGCTTGAAGATAGTAAGTGTTGGCATCCTGTGTGGTTTCATTATTTTGAGCTTTCAGTATTTTGAACTTTTGAGATTTTGGTCTCAGGATTTTGGTCTTCAGGATTTTGGGCTTTCAAGATTCTGTAGCACTATTTATATTTATTTATATATATATATATATATATATATATATATATATATATATATATTTTTTTTTTTTTTTTTTATTTAACATTTGTTGACCGGGGAAAAAAAAAAATATATATATATATATATATATATATATATATATATATATATATATATGTATGTATATATATTTTTTTCCCCAAAACTGGCCTAATGTGGCTGCAATACTGATTTTGTTTTAAAACCAGCTCATCTTGACACAGTGCAGTCTCTGTACCATTATATTACACAGCAAAGTCCAATGCCTTCAGTACCTGTACTCTGAACTTCTGCTTTCTATATACCAGTGCTCTGGGAGTATCAGCATATCTTTTCATGACTCCCACTGTATTTTTAGTAGAAAGCTATTAAAAAACTTTTTTTCATCATTTCTAAATGTTGAAGTTGGGATAAAGAGAAAAAAGTATACTTTGAGATGCAGAATAATTAGTACAATGACAAAATTAGTTAAAAATAACAAATGTGTAGCAGTATTCCAACAATGCACTTTAATATGTGTACAGTGAAAGACAGCCACACTTAATAAGCATCTGAGCAGTTCAAAAAATTTGACCTATAGTATAACGCCATACAATGCAGAACTGGAGTGCAACAGTCTGCCAAAACATACAAAATGCATTTTGTCTGGTGCTTTATACAGTAATAGCTACTTCACATGCTCTCATATACTGGTAGAGTTCTAAGGCTTCATAGTATGTTTTGTAGGGAAGCATTACAGTTGTTGGTAGAGAGCTGCAACTGAAATTGTCTTTTGCTGTCTCATAAGAAAAAAGAACCAAAAGGCCAAGTACCACAGGTCAGACTAATGCTCTGCCTATATAGTTATCTGTGTAACATTCCCCATCTGGCCCAGTAATCAAGGTGCCTGAATCCTCACCACTGACACTAGAAGGGAGCGTTCACTTGGAACAAAAATAGATGCACACAGTATTTCCAGGTGAAGCTCTCTGCATCAAGCACAATTTCCCTTAAGAACACATAGGGAACACAGTCAGTGCAGGGTTTGGATTTCTCCCTCTCTCCCCAGGGCCCCAGTGAAACTCCCCACTGACACAGCTATAGAACTGAGTCCTCAGCAGAGTGTCCAAGCCAAGTCCTCCAGCATCCTCTCTGTGAAACCAGTGCTTCATGTCCCTGTTCCAACCAGCTGATACACACATTCTTGGAGATCTGATTTGCACACACAGAAACACACACACACACACACACACACACACACACACACACACACACTCACACATACACACATACACGGGCACACATACATGCACATGCACACACCTGGGAAAGGCTGGCACAGATTTACTAGCTATGCCCTCTTCTGCCTAGACTATAAGGTAGTTTCACTGTGAACAAACACTCCAAAGCCAGCCACTCTAAGGCTCTTACAAGGGTATCCAATTATACTGAGTGAAATTAATGTTAAGACCAATGGTACTATTTGGCCAATGCAGTAAGACTTTCAGGAGTGGCTACAGTCACCAAATAGATATAAGTGCTCTCAAAAATTAAAATATTCTCTAAAGGACCAGCCACAATGAAAAATTTAAATACATTTTATATTAAATACTAAAAGAACATGAAAATACTGAATATCTATTTGCAATAAGCTGCAGAGTTTTAATCACAGGAAATATTAAAATAACACAGATGAATAGATTCACACAGATACAGAAAAATGGTACTTAACTACTAATCTCACTATATTTTCCTAACTAATCTAAAACATTGCTATTCTCTGGTCACTTACTAGAACAAGGCAAGATGAAGTAGGTGAGTGGTATTCCTTCTTTGTCAGGTTCCAAAAACAGCCTTGAGACTTCAGTCTCATCTAGTATTAAAACATAATTTTTGGGATGGATTACAGAATGACATCATACAAACTTGGTCATCTGACTTCTGGTTTCCATACTAACCCCATTACTGGAAACGGAGCCAGAATCTTGCACATATGTGTTACCATACACCCAGACAGAGCTTGGCTAAGATTTGTTGCAGCTTCTGGAAGTCATAAAACAATAAAATACTTCCACTCTTCCTACAGCAGCTAATAAACCATTCTCTGGTGCAGGCATCTGTGGCTACAATCAGAACTGTAAGATACAACCTTTATGGCCTAAATTAAGTAATTTAATTTCATACTATTTTTCAAAGTTAGCTGGATCTGAATTTAACCTCTTCTCCTCCAGTATCCTCTATTACAATATTAATTTCAATAGCTATAATACAGTCTGACATGCAAGTGTATTTCTTTTTCTATCTAGCAGGACACACTGTTGATGTTGACACATTTTTAACACAAGCAGATTTACAAATATATTTTTCAACACAGGCATCTGTAGAAATCAGTTTGATATACAAATGACATGCAATTCTTTACAAAACTCCAGCTAGCTGTGCTGGTATATGTTAAACATCCACTGCCCTACTTCTCCTGGCATAGCTAGCAATACCTCACATTGTCACATCTGGATTTGTTGTGATCAAACAGTAACATATATTTGTGTGTGTGTGTGTGTGTTTGTGTGTGTGTGTGTGTGTGTGTGTGTGTGTGTGTGTGTGTGTGTGTGTGTGTGTGTGTGTGTGTGTGTGCATGTGTGTGTGTGTGTGTGTGCACGTGTGCATGTGTGCGTGTGCTCATGCACACACTTATTCTCACACAAGTATGCTTTTAAACATGTATATTGTACATAATTATATGATTTGTATACTTCATTTCTATTTTTATATTGTATACATAATATATGCACTCACACACAAAAGTGCAAAATATTTCAGAAGTGCTTTGAGTCTTTGAGACAACATTCATAAAAATTGTTAAGGCTGAAAAGGTTAAAAAGTAATGCCCTTCCAGCAAATGCCAAATAATATAAGCAGTATGTATTACATGTATGTGTGTATTTGTGGCAGGCTGTGTCTTTTGTGTCACAGCAATAGGCTGGAGGTGAAGGAAGTGTTTTCTCAAGACACTGGATTTTTTTTTTCATTTGTTATTTGCTATTTCTTTTTTTTTTTTTTTTTGCAAAGCTTTTTGTTGAAATTAATAACAGAACCATCCCTAGCACATTAAAGAAAATCTCATCAGGAGCAGCAAATACTCTATAAACTGCACCACCACTCTTCCCCGTGCCTCATTTAGCTAGATGTTTTGTTTGCTGATTAATTCCTTTTGAATGGAGAAGCATTACAAATATGACATGGTGTGGGAACTACTGATGATTATGATCTCTGCTGTCACCACAAGGTTGACTGACCTTCACACATCGCAGCACAAACCTCATTGCAAGAGAGGTATAATTGTTTTAATAACGGTGCAGTCTGCTCTGATGGACTTGGCCTGTAGGATCTAATACATACAGTAAGAAGAATTAAAATACCAAGTTTCTTTTTCATTTATTTGCTTATTCATTACTTGACTGGGATAATAAATTAATCATAATAAGCTAATTTAACCCCTGTGTAGACCAAAAGCAAGTGTGTGATAAATCAGTAATGGACAACAAGACTTATTTATCACAAAACAAATCACTGCAGATCAGAACTTAGTACAGCATATTACAAATATAAAAACATGGTAGTAGTTGTGGTTTGTCCATAGTAAGAGGCCAAAATACTGAGCATCTCTTCCCC
The DNA here is from genome assembly GCF_019279795.1 of Protopterus annectens. Taxonomy (NCBI): domain Eukaryota; kingdom Metazoa; phylum Chordata; order Ceratodontiformes; family Protopteridae; genus Protopterus; species Protopterus annectens. The sequence continues at coordinate 1,739,497,572 of NC_056732.1, read as the reverse complement.
CAAATGAGTCACTGAAAATGTATGTAAGAATTAAGTTGTAATAAAGTAACTCAAATAGATGATTAAGGTTAGTTGTAGTTTATCCATCGGGTGAGAGGGAGGGAGTATAGCAGATGATGTCAGTACTCTACTACTGCCAGAGTTTAGGGCCTGTGCTTCTCCTAATAAGACCGTCTAAAGTAAGCAGGTCACAGTGAAAAAAGGAATTAAAGAAAGAAAAGGAATCTGAAGATTATAGTCAGACATGTCAAGTAAGGTAATTTAAGCATGAAAAAAGAATTTACAGGATGCCCTCCCCAATAGGAGAGTTATCAATTCTATTCTGAAACACTAAGGTTGTATCGATTGTTTGCATGAAGAAGACAGATGGTCCCATGTCACAGGAGGGAGAAATGAGACAGAATGATTGCTGACCTTGAGTTTGTTGGGAGGGTACTGAAACAGTAGCACTACTGAAATGAAATGAAGAGAATACTGAACAGATGTGAAAACCACTTGATATACTGAAGAGATAGAAGGTTACAAATATAACAGATTGAACAAGACAATGAATAACTATAGTCAGTTCTTTCCTTACCCAGTAACAAGGTCTCTACTTATAGCATCATAATGGTGTCCCTTTGTAGATATGAATAATATTTTATTTATTCATTTATTTAATTGCTAACTGGGTCTGTGAGCTGGCTCATAGGTCCTTTCCAGACATGACCTGAGCTCAGAGAACAAGAACAGAAAATATACCAAACAGATGCAGAGATATATAGTATTAATTTAACAAACAAATTTATTTTGCTGTAGCAAAAACTAATGCAAAACTTGGTACATTATAAACATCTTGGAAATATATATCAGCAACATTTTACCTAATATTGTAAAAACACTTTTATCAGCTTTTTATATGCATTTACACTGTAATGATCAATAAGACCAGTTTTTACTGTACAAACACAGACATGAGTTATAAATCCTCAGTTTTGTCACCTGTGCATCAGAATATGTGGTTTATATATGCACAGAGTTCCATATGTAAGGTATTTAAAATAGACAAGACAGAAGGGAAGATTTGAAACAGAATGCAGAGGCATAGCTAGGGTGAGGCGAAGGGGGAAGCCACCTTGAGCACAAGGTAATAGGGACAATGCTTGGGAGATACTCCCAGAGGACAGACTTAGCTGCAATATGAAGTAATAATCAGCTATTTGTTAATTCGACAGCAGCATAAGGTGACTGGTGCTTTCTGGCACAGCCTGAAATAGGCTAAAACAAGTGAAAAAATTAGTATGGGTACAAAGTATGCAGACAAAAGCACTAGTGGTAATTTAGAAATATTTTTAATAATATTTTATTGGTGTTTAAAATTGTTCAGTCTTGCCATTGCCAGCCTAGACTGTATATAAGTATTTTTGTTTAATGTATCACTGCTTGTAGGTTTAACCTTCTTCCCTCTTAAAGGGTGGAGGGTATATTAAAAAAAAACTGCCAGAGGATGTTTAGCAGTTAAGTTTTATGGATGAAAAGACAGAAAAGATACAAGAAGTGAAGCAAGTAGGCTTGCTAAAACTGTGCACTGCTTCTATATTAACTACACCTTTATTTTTTAACAAGTTAGTGGAAGGAAAAAAGTGGGTGTAACTAAAAGATCAGTTTAGCAGTACAAGATATAAAACATGAAATTGTTTACAATGTGAAAAACTGCATGCTAATTGTGGCACTTCTGGTAAGTAAAGTCCTTAAGAAATATGTGAGACGGACTCCAGGATTCAGAAAGATCTGCACAGTGTGCAGGAATAGTGCAAGAGATGTTGCAGGCTATATGGCCGATGTGCGATCCAGGAACGAGCTCCCAGGACATGCACTATCAATGCATGGACACAGCCCCTGTATGCTAATTACCTTATTTTCTGGTGAAAAATCATGCAAATGAGGTGAATTAGCGATCCAGGAAGCAGGCAGGTGTCCGTGCAGGAATAGCGTAGACTGCAGAAATATATTCAGCCAGTAGCTGAATACATCTCTGCAAACTACAAAACGGAGGCATGACAGCTCGTAAAAAAGCATGTATTATAAGGGTTAGGCATGCCAATGGCCAAATATATGGCCATAGGCATGAAACATAGTTTCAAAATTATAAAAAATAACTTTATTATTTTTTTGGCCGATTTCGGCCGTTTAAGCGTAGGGCAGCGGTGCGCAAACGGGACCGGCCCGAAAAAAAGTTGGAAATAAGCTTTTAAACCAAAATCATCATTTTGCCATAATAGTCATTGGCATGCATAACACAACAAGACCATGGAATAATGGTTGCTAAGGGGGAAGGCTGAGTGTCAGTTTTGTAACCATGCATTAGTAGGCAGTTCTATGCAAATGAGATACTGAATCACAGATTTCCCCTCAGTGCTAGCTTGCACCCAACCATGTAGGTGCAGTAACATCATGGTCTAAGCCTAAGAGCTAGATGACCTCATGAGGGGAGTGTCATGACTGCTGTAAGCTTATTGGAGCACAGTGGCCCGTGTTTCCCTTAGCTAAGCACAGCTAAGGAAGGGGCTGTGTCTGAAGCTGCCTAGCAGTATTTACATTGCCTAAATCAGTGTGCGCGCGACTTACCAGGTTTTAAACTAACAAAAGAAAAAACAGGAAATAGCAGCTCCAGTCACATCTGAGCACTGGGTTTGTGCTTGGGGCTGAAACAGAAGGCAATGGGAAGGGAAAACAGCAGTAGGAAGGTAATCAAGGAGAAGTAGCATAGCTGGCAGATGAAATGTATCAAAATCAGCCAATTAAAGGCAGAAACCCAGCCCAGCCCAGCAAACTACTATAAACTATGCAAATACCTTTCACTCTGTTTTTTCCCACAAACTGTACACCACCAGTATACACAAACGGGGACATTTTACCTAACAAAACTAACAAAATGATAGAAGCTGCTGTCACTCTCATACATCAATATGTGGAAGAGGCTGAGGGTGGTGAGGATGAGAATGCTGATGACCAACCCACTGTGAGGAGAAGAAGAAGAGTGTACAGACCCAGGGCAACCTACCAGGGGCTACATGAGCTGGAGAAAGTGGAGCGCTATAGGGTGGACAGGGACCTCCTACAGCAAATTGTTGAACTGCGCTGGCCATGCCTCACACACAGAACCAACAGAGGGGAACCCATCCCTGTGGTACCAAGGTATGTGTAGGCTTAAGAATAATAGCCACAGGTACCTTCCAAAGGTTAACTGGGAATATCATGGGGATCTCACAGGCATCAGCATCCAGGGTACTCCACCAGTTCCTGGATGCCATGTCAGCACCTACCGGTGAGGACATATATTTCCTCAACACCCATGAGGTGTTGACCAGCAATATGCGTCTCTTCCACCAAATAGCAGAATACCCTGAGGTAGTGGGTGCTATAGACTGCACACACATACACATCAAAGCACCACCCGGCAAGCAGGGTAGGGTCTACATAAACTGCAAGGGCTTCCTCTCCATCAACTGCCAGGTCATGTGTGATGCCCAGGGCATTATAATGAGTGTGTGTGCTGGCAGCCCTGGAAGCTATTACGACTCCCACATCTGGCATATGACGCAGCTGTACCAGAGCTTTGCCAGTGGGAACATCCCATATGGCCACCTAGTGGGGAATGCTGATTATGCAATGGAGCCGTGTCTGATGACACCCATCAGAAATGCACACATACTTGAACAGGAACTCCATAATGAGGCACACGAACAAACCAGAATCATAATACAGCATGTGTTTGGGAAGCTCAAGTCATGGTCCCAGTGCCTGGACATATCCAGTGGGGCCTTGCTGTACTCTCCAGCTACAGGTACACAAATGTTTATTGTATGTGCCATGCTACACAATATGATCCTGTGGAAACAGATGCAGCAGGAACAGCATAGGGCAGGGCCACACAGCCCCCCACCATTGCCAAGGCCAGCACAGGCAGAGGGTGACTTAGAGGAGGAACAACCTGAGCCTGCCCCTGTAGGCAGAAGGAGCTGTGCCCAGTATCCCCAGGCTTTGGCAAAGAGGCAACATATAGCACATACACTGACACAGTTGGAACCCAGGGAATGGCACCTCTCTCTGACTCACACATACAATAAAAGGGATGCCAAGCATGACACTACCTGTGCTTTACCATGTATAGGGAGTGTACTATGTGCATCTGACATAGTCAACCCTCCAGCACCATCCTCAACACTGGCACAGCCACAAGGTAAGTCACTCTCCCTATCTATTGCTGAATGGAGTAGTGTGTTCTGCTACTTGTATCTATGGTATGGATGTGAGCATGCAAGGGAATCAGGTGGCTGAATGGGATGGCAGCAGATAGCAAACACCTATATAGGCAGCATGAAATCCATAACAAATACTGGTGTCATCAAATTAGGCAGTGCTAGATAAGGTCACAAATCCCACTGAAGGACATATGGTAGGCCATATGTGTGTCCATAGGACACACACATGCATGTCAGTGAGGCTTGCATATCCAACAACAGTCTCAGCCAGCAGGACAGGTGTAGATGACCACAAAGAAAGGCTGTGCTAAGGCCTCCAATTGATGGCAAAGGAGAACATCCCCCCTCCAGACCTACACAGACAGACTACAACAGATCAGGCAGTTGGATGTTAGTTCTTATCGGTAAGAAGTCTGAAACTGAAATGTAGGCCAATAAAACCTAAGATCCACTGATATGTCTCTAGTCTGCATGATGGGCCAGAATACAAAACGAAATGGAGGCCAAAAGAGTACCTGAACAGTTGTCAGGTGTGCCCACCCCCACAATCCTATGTAGAAATGTAGTAACATGTACGTGTGAGTTTAATAACAGTGGATCACAGATTACCTGAGCTGGCCCAATTAGCAGGATAGATTGTTGCACATATACAATATGCAGGGCTCTGTGTGTTAGGTTGTTGTGTGTTGTATATTGTGTGGAAGTGGTCAGCATGTAGGCATGAAGGGTTGTGTCCCAGTGGCCTATGGCTGTACTGTTGATGACAGGGCCATGTTCTCACAACTGCAGTGCCAACCACAATGCATCCCAGCAAGACCCAATCCAGCAGTCATCCATACTCATTGTTCAGATGTAATATTTACCACCATCTGAAAGATGGACATGCCATGAATGTGGGCCCAGATATACACACAGTACACAGGTGGAAGTACCGTAGACAGAGTATATAAAATGTAACTGTCAACTGATATAAAATGTAACTGTCAGCTGCAAACACCTTTGGAATTGTACATACAGGTTAGCAGTACATTAGTTGTCTGTGTAGTATGGAATACTGATTTAGTCTGGACAATCACTGGCAGACCATAAAAGGCACAGTTATGAAGTAATGAGAAACTGCCGATGTCCCTGCACAAGCCAGCATAAGGGGAATGTTCCAGGTATATCTGTGAGTCAGCTGCAAGAAGCTTCCATATCACACATGCAGTCAGCTCACCCCACCATCTGCCACAAGTTCATCACAGGTCATATCCCTGCTGTTGGGAATGAGTACAGTATGACCCCCACTTCTGTATGGGAATACCCACAGAATGCAGCATGCTAAAGAGGTGTCCCATGCAGGTGTGTCCCTAGCTGTAAGCAGCACCCTGCCAGCTCTCACACCAGTGGATTAATAAGAACAGGAACTATTGCCATTAACACCTTGCACACCTACTCAGTCACCCCAGAGGAATCCAGTGGCCTGCAGCCTGGGACTGCAGGAGTGACAGAATGCACTGGCCAGCTACAGATGGCCTACATCACTACCAAATGCCCTACAGTCCTCTATCAAAGGCCTGTGTCTCACCCATACTGCCAATGTATGTTATCTCATGGGTTCCCAAATAACAACATAACACAGTCCACAGAACACACATGCAAGGCCATATCGACAAATCCTAGTAGCATGCCCACCATGTCCTACTGCATGAACTTTGGACCAAACCCTAAATACCACTGGGATGAAGGGACAACTATAGGGATACTTATCAGATATCACTCACATAATGTTAGGAAGATGATAGAATAATGGGGGGGTGGGTGTAGAAACATGGATGCCATGGAGTGTGTGAAGTCTGAAACTCTGATGTGTGCCCATACTACCCCTGCCTGCAAACCCAGTAATGGGTGTCTACAAACCTGCTCGTAAACTACAATGTAAAGGGTAACTGACCAGATATATGAGCCCTGCCTCTGGGTAACTTGTGTGAAAATCTGTACAGCTGAGAGTTATGGCCATAGCAGGATATGGCCATGTTGTCACGTCAATAGGTGTACAAGCAGGGGATCCTCAGCCACCACAGTACCAAGGTGCTGGATCATTTACACAGAACCATCAGCAAGTGTCTGCGACTCCCCCTCCAGAATGGCATGAGTGTGCAAGAATATGTAGGCTGCAGACCACAATACTGGACGCAGCTTCATTAATCTTGTATTCCCCAGGAAATTACTGTGAGCAACTAAGTATCTCTGTCAGTAGTTGATGACATAGTACATCACAGTGTAAAACAGTACATATGTCTGAATATCACTGCTAACACCAAAATCATGTAGCACAAAAGCAGCATAGACACAATAGTTACAGTATCCCGCTATCCTTTGCCCATTGTGACTCCATATTGTCAATCTATCTACAGATATCCTGCAGAAACAGGTTGCTAGCTGTAGGTGTAGAACACAAATTCCTGCTCTGGAGTACAACCTACCTGTAATGGATTCACACATTCAATACTGAAGGTCACACTGGGCATGCTCCCACACTTAGAGAAATGAAGCCCATGTCTGACAACAACAGTGGACTATACATATCTGTCAGTCGCAGATTTCTGTGCACACACACCACATTGCACACCATTCATGTTTTGCACACACAATGGATAGGAATACTCACACATAACCAAGGCCAATACACTATAATAGGTCAAACATACACTCACAGAGATGTGGGGAAGACAGAGGCAGACAGTGACAAAGAGATTCCCATCATGAGGCCTGTCCCACCTACCACACATCCAATTGGCCAATATCACATAATGTGCCGATGTCTATCACTGTAGAAATTTGCTTCTGGTAGACCTCGGCACTATAGTGTCTGTGGTGCTTGTGATAACTGTATAACATGACAGTACAAATCAATATTCATCTTGCAGTCATATACCCAGTCCTGTCAAATGTAAAGTTGTGTGTGACTGAGTGTTGTGTGTGTGTTTCCAGAGTAATGGTTTATGACCCATTCACACACACTGCACTCCCCATTGCCCTACTTTAGCAAGCCTGCTGATGTCAGTCACCTTGAAATTCCCCTTTGGACAGGGTTCAGCTCTATGAGCTCTGTGGCATGTGCAATAACTGTGTAATTCTATAGTGTGACATACTAATTAGGTAGGAGTTCTAATCCCAGACATGTTAATTGTGAAACTCTGTGTGAGTGTGTTTGTTTGCATGTGTAGGGATCAATGATTTTGAAGCCATTCACAGTCACTACACCTCCCATTGCCCTACTTTACCAAGCCTGCTGATGTCATCTACCTTGAAATACACCTTTGGAGATAGGCTACCCCTATAAGCTCCGTGGTGAATGCCAGAAATGCAGAACAATGTAGTAGTAGTAGTAACAACACAGCTATGGGTTTGAATCTCATCTGTGGCAAGTGTTTGTGTGTGTACCTGAAATATTTTGGCCCCATTTACAGCCAGTACACATCTCAGATCCTGACTTTAGCAGTCCTGCAGATATCATCCACCTCACAAGTACTTGTTGCAAAGCCTAAACGATATCAGGTCAGTAGTGCATGTGATAAATGTGTAATATAATGGTCCATAAAGATTGTTAGATAGAGGTCTGAACCTCCCCCCTGACAAATGTAAATGTCTAATTAGGGTAAAATTATTTTTGGGATCTCTCACCCACTACATCACCCAATGCCAGTATTTACAAGGGCTGGTGATGCTCCTCACCTTAGAAGTACCTTGGGACAACATCCGCCCAATAAGCTCCATGCTGCGAGTGATAAATATGGGACACTGTAGTAGTAATATATAGCTAGATAGGGGTTTGAATCTCAGTACTGGCAAGTGTGTGTGTGTGTGTGTGTGTGTGTGTGTGTGTGTGTGTGTGTGTGTGTGTGTGTGTGTGTGTGTGTGTGTGTCATCAGTATCCTTTGTGGAGGTTGCTGTTATTGTGCAATGACAGGAGGCATTGTGGGGGCAGGTTTTGCTAAATTATTATACTGAGGACCTACTATATGTCACAGTGTCCACCTTACAAGGACAACAGATGTCAAACAGCAGAGAAGCTGGTGTAGACAATCCATAGCCCTACATGTGACATTATGGATTGGTGAACAATATAGGCAACCCTTGTATTACTCAGAGAACACTCTCCACACATGTCTCATACACAAACACACTTGGCTAGGCAACAACCACTATATTGGTAGTTCCCTGCATATTGCCCACAAATAGTAACCATGGTGTGATTGCAGTAGACTACATACCCGTTGACCACAGCACTGCCACTGACATCAGAATGTACTGTGATGTGTAACATCTCCTGACTGTGTGTTATCCAGAAAGTAAAAGGACATGGCATCCTGTTCCATCCCTACAATAGGCAAATAAATGCTTACAGTGGTCCTTTTGCTATGTTCCCCACTGGACACCCACAACAAGTGTAGAGTCTGCAAATGTAACCCACAAAGGGAATACCATGCCTTATATACATGGCCTGTATGGACAGATGCCACTAATTCCAGTGAATACCTGTATCATGCTGTCAATGTAGGTGCAAGTACGACCTCAGTTCCATAGCCAGGTCTCACCAAATGAGGTCAGGAATGCCTCACCAGAAGATAGCAATCTGTCCACACAACATGCCCCAGGGACCACAAGTACTCTTCCACATGTCACAAAACATGTATGTGGAGCATGTGCACAACTCAGACACTGTCCATGTTATGGAATGTCGATCACATACATGGCAAGCATTGCACAGTACTGGCCACTCACAATAGTAACCCAGGTGGGAGGATGGTGAATACAATACCCACCTGTGTGGGCCAATCCAGCGACTACACCCCTGAGCCACATTGGAGACCATTGTCATGTGGCCTGATGCCAAGGTATTCCCTTTGCCTAGCCTTGTACAGCCTTCAGGCACAGTCACCTACTACACACATGTGAAGCAATGAACCCATGCATCTCCGTACTGGCAAGTGTGTTTGTGTGTGTGTGTGTGTGTGTGTGTGTGTGTGTGTGTGTGTGTGTGTGTGTGTGTGTGTGTGTGGAGATTAATGATTTTTAAGCCATTCACACTCACTACACCTCCCATTGCCCTACTGTAGCACACCTACTGATGTCTGTCACCTTGAAATAACTTTTTGACCATGCATCAGCCAGAAAAGCTCAGTGGCATGTGTGATAACTGTGTAATACTGTATTGTAGAAAACTGGATAGGTAGGAGTTCTAATCCTGACCTTGCCATCCATGATAATGTGTGCGATTCCCTGAGACAGTGCAGGTTTGTCTTCCTTGACACCTGCTTTTGTGGACAGTCACATGTACTATACTTCCCTCATCCCTCCTTTATCACTGTTGCTAATGTCACTCACCTTCAAAGATACATTTGGACAACTGTCCAACATGTAAGCTCTGTGGTGTGTGCAATAACTGCCTAACAATGTAATAGCAATACATAGTCAGGTAGGGGTTTGAAACTCAGGACTAGTAAGTGTGTGTCATCAGTGTCCTGTTGGGGTGATTGTGTAATGACAGGGTCCATTGCAGTGTGGGTTTTGCCACATCATTATATTGAGGCCCTATATGTCCCATTGTCAACATTACAAGGCCAACATTTTCCAAACACTGTAGAGATTGTTGTAGACAATCCAAAGCCATAAATGTGTACAGCCATGTGCAATCACTACTATGTGACAGTATGGATTAGTACACAATATAGGCAAATGTCATAATGCCCAGATACCACTCTCCATCCATGGATCATACACAAACACGCTTGGCTCTTACTCTCCTACTCTCCTCCTTTCTTACTTTGTCTCTCTCTCTCTCTCTCTCTCTCTCTCTCTCTCTCTCTCTCTCTCTCTCTCTCTCTCTCCCACTCCCTCTCTGGTGGATGTGGAAAAGTACATCTGCTTTGGTTAGGCAGCAGCTTGAGTTATGTAAGGCATGCTAATGATCAGCTGATGGCCTGTGCACAGATTGCAGTCCCCCACTTGCTAACTGCATATGGAACAGCTGTGGTATCATTCCCATAGCCAATTGCATGGAAACACACTCCTATAACTAAGCACTTCATGTGGGTGTTGGCCCTTTTCCTTCACTGTGAGCAGGACTTCATGTGGGTGTTTGACAAACAACATCACAGAGGGTAGTTGGAAATACCTCTTGCAACATACACTGTGGAGACAGGCCAACAAACAGGAGGACAGACAGAAGTGTGTGAATTCATAAACTGTGTGAGCTTATCTATTTCAGTATTTTCATGATATCCCCATTTTCATGGCTGTAAATATCCACTTTGTCAGGCTTGGTGCACATGTCTTGCACTAAGGGAGTTCTGTGTATACCTCTGGACTGACCAGAGTGTGTTTGACTGTCTACATTTACTGATCATATCTCTGCTGTATTCCACAGGATCATTACTGTGATTTGTGTGGTACTGCACTATGATGGGCTCCTAAAAACAGAGGTGGCTAACTTCATGGCACCCATGCAAATGGAGAATAGTTGCATGACTGCCATATCATACACCAATGCACTGTACGAACATGTACACAAATGCATGGATCTCGCCATACCCAATAGAACTAAGATGCTCACCTCAAGCAAAAAGAAAGCCAATTTGGTGGTTCCCTGCCATAAACAAACTCTACAACAGAAGGAGGAAACTCCCTTATCAGCCTCAGCAAAGGGTTGAGATCCCTCATCAAATCCTCTAAAGCTAGCTATGAAAACAGAATTGCAGCAGATAGTAAAGACTACCACAAGGCCTTCTATAGTTATGCAAAGAATCACCATGGCAATACCCAGATTTGTTCTGAGCTACTGCACAATGGTATCTCCTATACTGAGCCAACAGATACTGCAAATATACTGAACAGATTCAGTGCTAACTTTACCCCCCCCCCCCAAGGACCAATCACAATAACAGTAGATTGCCAGGCACCCTGTATTACTGTTGCATAGGTTAAAACAGCACTGTCCAAGGCCAAGAATACAGCTTCTATGGGACCTGACAGTATCTCTGGCTGTGTTCTTCATGAACTACAGAGTGAACTGGCACCTCACCTGTGTGCCCTGTTCAATTACAGCCTCACCTCAGGCTTTGTCCCTACCGAATGATGCACTGCTACAGTCATCCCTCCCCACAAAGGAGGAGCGACTACAGACCCTGGGAACTATCGCCCCATTAGCCTGATGAGTCTGATATGCAAAATTATGGAACGCATCATCATAGACCTAATAAACAAGGATATAAGGAATCTCCAAACTCTGGATCCTACACAGTTTGGTTTTGTGAAGGGTACCTGCTCAACTTGGTTGACTTCTTTGAGTCAGTCACCAGAGCTGTTGATGAAGTTAAGGTGGTTCATACAGCCTACCTTGATCTGGCCAAGGCCTTTGATACCATTCCCCACTCAGGAATCATAGAAAAACTCACTAAGCTAGGCATCATCCCCTATATCACTAGGTGGGTTGCAAACTGGCTCACAGATAGAAACCACAGTGTGAAAGTAGCTGACTCCAAGTCAGACTGCCGACCAGTCATGAGTGGAGTCCCATAGGGTTCGGTCCTCGGTCCTCTCCTGTTTGGTATCTACTTCTCTGAAGTCCAGGCCAACACGAAGGGACTCTGGCTGACAAAGTTCACAGATGATTGCAAGTTGGGAGCTACTATTAACTCACCAGGTGATGGTGACATCCTAAAGAAATGCCTCAATGAGACCAACGAGTTGTGTCCGAACCATGGCCTTAAGTTCAATGCCAACAAATGTGTCTGCATCCCCTTTGGGAAAAACCCGGTTCCCTTGAATTACCACATTAATGGTAGTCCACTGAACACAGAAGGAGTTATAAGAGATCTGGGAACACAGGTTGACTGCAACCTCTCTTTTGACCACCACGTTGCCACTGTGGTCAGAAAGTCCTTCTATGTGGCATATCTCATTACTAGGGGTTTTGCATCCAGGAAGATCTACTCTTCCCTTATTAGGCTAGTCATAGAGTACAACGCCCAATTTAGCATGTACCTCACTAGACACCTGCAACAACTGGAGAGGCCACAAAAGTACCTTACAAAGAGGATCTTAGGCCTTAAACACTTGTCCTATATGGACAAACTCAAAAAACTCCAACTATTGTCTGTCTCATATCGCTTATTAGATGCGATCTCTGCTTGACTTACAAAGCCATGTCTGATCCAGCTCTGTTAGAAATGCTACATCTATAGAAATCCAAATCCCTCCACACCACACGCTCCAGAGACCTCAACCTAATTACCACAATCAACAGAGCATGCTGGAGGGACAGAGGTTCATAACCCAGAGACTGCCCATGCTATGGAATAGACTTCCCATACATGTCAAGCAGAGCACATCAATGGCCCTCTTCAAGTAAAATCTTGATGAGTGGATGGGAAATATAAAATTCACCCTGGGGATCACTGCAGTGGCTTGACTCGACAGATGCACAAGGAACTAAGGTTGGGTGGCACAATGCCAGGGTAATCCTATGGGCTAGGCTTGTAAAGGCTCAAGGGCCATTAGCCTAGTACATACCTATGAACCTATGAACCTATGATAATCTTATGATGTCTGATCAGTAACTGATGGCGTACATGTCAGTATCAGATGTGACTTCCCACACATTTCTGTTCAGACAACCCCTGTTACTGTAGCAACATTCTACATTTATACCTGCAATACTTACATGACATCTCCTTGTTCTAAAAGTTTTTGGCTATTGGTGCTGAGGTATGACTTATACATATATGTATATATACATGTGTGTGTATATATATATATGTATATATACATGTGTGTGTATATATATATATATATATATATATATATATAGCATATATTTATATATACACACACACACACACACACACACACACGCACACACACACATATATATGTTTACATATATATATATATATATATATACAATATATTTAAATATATATATACACACACACACACACATATATGTATATATACAGATAGATTTATATATGAATATATATCTATATAAAGCAATATATAGCTGTATATAAATACATATATAAATATATATGTGTATGTACATGTATACATATAGCTACACACATATATATATATATATATATATATATATATATATATATATATATATATATATATCCATATCCTTATGTGTAAACATGAGTGTTGTATATACCTTCCCAGATGCATCCCACATTTATCTGATATGTGTTTATATAGATATAACAACATACTGATTCAACACTATTTTCCCTAACAAGTACTACAGAATTGTAGAAGTCAAAGCAGTTGTTGAATATTATTCAGTATGTGCACTGACAGATACATTGGAAAAAACAACAAACATTTTTGCAGTTGTGATGGCTTAGTGGTTAACTGCTGTGACTATAGTGCACCGGGTCCTGGGTTCAAGTGCTGTAAGGGCTGTTTATTTTGTTGATAGGCAGAAGAAGGACCGTTGGATACAGAGTGGCTAAGGCAGTTTTGAGCAGCTTTGAGCAGGTTTGCACGAGTTCGCCCGACTGTAAACACTGCTAACATATGGTTAAATGAATAAGCCCTTACACTGTGTACGCTTTGCTTACCAGTGAACAAATCTGCTTAGCATTAACATTTAAGCAATGGTTACAGCTGTTAAGCATAGCTTAGCCTTGGTAACCAGTGATCGCATTGCAGTCTGATAAAATAGCAGGGCAATGATATCTTTAACAAGTGTATTTAATTCCATGTGCATTACATGCTTCTATGTGCTGTCATTATAGTAGCAAGGGGTGTGAGTATACTGTCTGGGACACCTGAGTATATATGGCTAGTACAACAATCTGTTCCTTTTGTATGTGTTTCATATATGGGTAGTATCCCAGGTTATATGCAGTCACACTAGCATGTAGTGTATCATTATGTTACTACTGTTAACAGTGCTTTCCCAAGTAAGAGTAGATTGCAGATTGCAGTACTGGAACCAAACACCCCTGCATGCAAAGATTGACTCTGAGTCCTGACTATCGTGTTCTTGGTGTGTGAGCTGTGTGTCATTAAGTATTTGCTACTGGATATTGATCTGACATGTGGATATTAACTGTAGACTACTGTGTGTATAGAACATGTCATTGAGGGCTGCTGTCATGTAGTAATGGCATACCTATCAGTGTCAGATGTATATCTGTCAAAACATTCATCGTAATGCATAACCAGTTGGCTACCTGATGTCTGTCTGTCCTCTGTACAGATGTGCAGATGTCAGGTATTCATCTTGGCTGCTTAAAGGCAATCTATGCTTGACTGACACTGACATGTCTGCCCAGCTGTGTTATGAATACCACAGCTAGGAAACCCCACCGTGTATGCACCACATGCCATGGATACCTCAACTACACTACCACAGTCAACAGGACATGCTTGGGTACAGGTCTCCAAGACAGCCAATGACCATGTTATGTAATATATGTTGCATACATGTCAATTGGAGAACCTCACTGGCCCTCTGCAAGAGGCAACCAGATGACTGAATGTTGCATTTAACTCTCACCCTGAGGATCACTCATGTGGCATCAGTTGATAGATAGCCTGCTGACAAATGGCAGGTGGCATGATACCACTGTACCCACATCCCTTAGTCTTCTCATCTCTCCATGGACAATATCCTGGTGCACACCTAGGAGCACCTGTACATATGGACCCCAGTACTGACAAATGTGTCAGTGTCCATTACTGAGAATAACAGTGTCTGTGTGTTTGTAAACCTGTAGTTGATAATACCCTGAGGGCCTTCTCACCCACTACACCCCTTATTGCCATAGTTAGAATTGGCTGCTGCTGTAATGGTAATTACATGTACCTTGTTACACTCTTCACCCTATGGGCTACCTGGAGCTTGCAGTACCAGCACAACACTGTTGTACAAATTGGTAGATAGGCATGGGTTACCCTCTGAGTCCTGGCAAGTGTGTGTATATGTGCAAGTGTGTATATTTGTAGGATACAGCATTCTGAGGCCACATTCTCCAAATACAATACACCTTGGCATACAGTATAAGGGATAGTGATGTTTCTAACAGTAGGAGAGCCATGACAAACCATCACCCTACTATCCCTGTGGCATGTGCAATAGATGCATATCCCTGTAGTAGCACTCTTGAGATAGACGAGGTGTTGTATTGCAGTCCTGGTCAATGTGTGATTGTGGGTATGTCAGAGTATTTTCATGGGTTTTAGTGAGTAAAATATCCAATGTGGGGTGTGGGTGCTGGGTATACTGTCTTAACATCATGGTACCCCCAGTACATGTCCCAAGGTCCACTGTATGTGGACCACTGTCACCATCAAATATACAGGTAAATTATTGCACTATCCAGCCCAATGATGCATGTGTTGTGTGCAAATTATCTGTAACAGACTGGACTAACTGACAAGGTAGATAAAATCAGGTCTCGGATGTGTGTATGACTGCTGTGTTTGTCAATGTGTATATGACAGTATGTCACACTATGTATTCTTCATAAACAACCAGTACATCCCCCATTACCATACTGTACAAGGCCTGGTGATGTTCTTCACTTAACAAGAAACCTGGGACATACCTCATTCTAAAAGCTGTGTGGTGTGTGCAATTA
Source organism: Protopterus annectens (assembly GCF_019279795.1). Taxonomy (NCBI): domain Eukaryota; kingdom Metazoa; phylum Chordata; order Ceratodontiformes; family Protopteridae; genus Protopterus; species Protopterus annectens. Next base: position 1,739,481,692 of record NC_056732.1, on the reverse strand, counting down.
AAGCCATATACATTTAGTAGCAATAAGTACCTAGGTAAGGGTTCTACTCTCAGTGTTGCCAAGTAAGAGTGTGTGTGTATGTGAAGGGATCTACTTCAGTTTGCAGAAAATACATGTCCCAGGAGGTCATCTGTCCGAGAACTGACTGGCAAATGCTTTTCAAAGGTATCATCTTGTGAAAATTCATTCTATCAAACTAGTAGTAGATGTGTAAATACCCTCTTCCCCACTGTATAGCTGTACAGCGATACAGGGGTTGGTATATATAGTTGGGTAGGGATCTTGTGGCCAGAGCCACCATCATTGGGGATATTGTTGTGTGTATTCCCCCCACTTAGTCTGCTGTAATACTGTACAGTTTATGTTAACAGGTTAAGTAGTTGTCAATCACACTATCTGCGGTTCTACACCACCCCACACCCTCCAAAGGGTAGGGCTGTGCCACCCACACTAGCACATCTATGTTTACCAAGTTGAGGATTGCACTACATTGGGGGAAGGGGACATATACCCTGCCAGTACCATCATCAATGACATTAAACTAGCAGACTGATTATTTACTGATGTGATGCTGTGCCTGTTTTGTCTTGGTGGAATTACATAGGCTAAGATGAGTTCACTGCAAAAGTACATACATTCATGTGTACAGTATTCCCTGTGCATTGCATCAACACCAAAGTGTGTGTGTGTGTGTGTGTGTGTGTGTCTGTGTGTGTGTTATACACAAACATGTGGTGTGTACCACCCAGTACACTTACCATTGTCCACTGTAGAAGGGCTGCTGACATCAGCCACCATGCACTCACCTGTATACACCCCCTCAGACCTATCAGCCATGTGGCACATGCAGTAACCTGTTATTTGTGTTCAGCTGTACCCAGGATATGGCACAGTCAAGGTGTCACCACGGTGCCATACCCCTTGTAGGAAACAACATCAGACCAACATCCTGTTGACATAGACACCTACAACACAAACTGAATACATTATGGAGACCACAATCAGTCAGTGTTAATAACAGCTATAATGTACCATGGCTGGACAGCTACACATCCTGACATGTAAGCATTAAACTTTACTGCTGAAAACATGTTACACAGCATTACATTGGTACACCTTAATACATTCACCCTGTGCATCAGAACCATATCAGCCTGTCCCTGCATCAATGTTATGGATGATGAACATGTATCATCATATGCACAGGGTGTGTTGTGGTTTTGCCAGAGACCTAGGCTGAGCTGTTTGGTTGACATCATGTGTGTGTGTTAGGGGGTTTCATTATTAATTGGGCTGTGCAGATGTGGTGTGTGTAGGTATGGGGTTGCCCTAGCTGTGTTGGTAATGTGTTTGTGTGTGTGTGTGTGTGTGTGTGTGTGTGTGTGTGTGTGTGTGTGTGTGTGTGTGTGCATGCACACAGTTCTGCCATGTGGCTGCCCTATACAGAGGTTTGTTGGACAGCTGCAGACCATACATGGCAGGGTGTGCAGTTCACCGCCTCCGGCTATGGGCATGAGAACTGTGCCTGCCAGGGGTTCCACGGGCACTACCAGGTACAAGGCCAGATATGGTACTCTCCCCTGATGATGATTAATGTCCGTTGGATCGTTGGATCTGGGTCCCTCTTGGGACCGATAATTGGTGTGGACAGCACCCCCCCCCACAGTGCTGATGCTGGTACTGCCATTACGGGAGCGGTTCTGACTTCTTGCACGTCCACATAGACCTCCAGCTGTTGGTGTTACTGACCTACATCCACGTGGCTGTTGCCCTACTCCCACAGTAAGCTCAAGCACAGACATTGCACAGTCAAGGATTCCCACTATCTCACCCAACCGTCTATCCAGGACCTCTGCAATATAATGGTGGGCACCTGCAAGATCACGCATGTTGTCAAATACAGCAGAATGAGTAGCCCTCTGGAGCCTCAGACACTGTCTGGTATAACGTTCCATACATGCCTGTGCTTCCATGATGGCCTAAAACATGCATCTGGTGACACCTGCTGTGGCACTTCTGCCCGGGGCATGATGACCAGCAGCCCTCCTAAGAACATCCCTGTACATCTGCCTGTATGGTACCTCTCTGGTCATCCAGCTATGGCTGCTGTGTCCAGACACACTTGCCATAGTCACCACACTGTCCTGTCCAAAGCCACCACCCACCAACTGTCCCTCATCTATGGCCACTGATGATGGGGTATGTATAGGCAATGTGACTGTGTGCGGGGATGGAGTGGATAACAGTGGGATGTCAACCGATGGCACAGCTTCAACCCCTGACAACCCTGCCTGTGCCTCACCATACCCATCATCATTGTCAGAGTCTGTATGGATACTAACATCAGTTTGCCTGCAGGAGGGACCCTGACCCACCTCGCCACCAGTGAGGGGAAAACAAGAAACACACATTAAGACCTGCATGTCATTGCTTAACTGTACACACACACACACACACACACACACACACACACACACACACACACACACACACACACACACACACACACTTACAGGTGAGGTTGCACAAAGATATTGCACACAGACCTATCATTACCCAACTCTCAACATGCATGACATATGACACTCAACAGCATGCACTGCAGCTATAGTCAATCCCTGTCAGCAACATTATACATCTCTGTGATGCATAAGTTATGTTAGTAGGTGACACCCCTTCCCCTGTAACAAACTGCATCCATTTACACAGTATTGCTGTGCATCTGTTCAGCACCCTGGCATGTACTGTGCACCATAACTCACGGGTGTACACACCATTGCTGAATGTGTATATGTGTGTCAGTTATGTTTGATCTGTTGCTCACAGCCTCTATGTGCTTGTCCAACACATACCTGGGAAGATATGAGGACAGATGTCAATAGTGAATGCCAGATGTCTGATTTTCTGATCTCATCACCAGCAGTGCATGTATGAGCAATAAAATACAATTACACTGACAACCTTTAAAGCTTATTGTGGCTATGAGGAGTGTACACACCATTATTGACATGGCACCCTCTTCCCTGATATGCAATGGGGGCCACAATACTGCATATGGTAACATTACACAAACCTGATATGTGACATATAACCTGTGCAATCAAATGCAGTATCAAACAAATGTGTTAGTTGTGTAGATGCTGATTGAGATGCATACAATATGTGGGTGCATAAGTGTGCACATCCTTAACATGATGGTTTGTTGCATCAACTGTTAAGTGTACTACAGCAGTCACTATTACTGGAAGGGGTATGCTAGCATGGCCCATCTGCACTTGCCAGTATTTGGTCACCCCGCCCAACAAATGTCCCCCAACTCTGCCAGATTGCAAGGTCAACTCATGTGCACAGCCCTTGGAGGTCACACAGTCCCTTCACTATTGCTGTGGAGTCAGGGTTATGTCTGCCACAATTCATGACCTTGATTGTGTGCAGATACAGCCATTCTTACCAAGCCTTAGATGTCTGCTTCAGTTCACTGTTGTGTTTCAGGGTGACACCCCTCTCCATCGTCAGCCTTTTTGCAGATGCTTGACAACTGTGGGCTACACATGAGTGTCATTTTGCAGAGTCCCAAATTCAGAACACCATGTGTACTGGCCTAGTTCTTGCTAATGAACGGCAAACATACAGGTGTACACTGGCACCAGCAAAGTACAGATGGGGATGGTGGGCCTGAGGTGGAGTGAGGTGTTGCTTGTGCAGCACATGTATCTTTATTAATACTGTCTGTAGGTTTCAGACTTGGTATTGGTACACCATTACATTTTGCAACACATGCCTTTGGGGAACTTTTGATGTTATGCATATGCTACCTGTAGAGAGCACTAGAAGATCTTTCCTGTGGAACAACTTTCCCATCTTATTACCCTAACCCATAGGCCACACTTATGCAGAGTGCAGGCAATTGTTGACACAGGTACTGCACAGCCAGTATTTGCTTGACATGCCTGCAACTACCTCAGTGTTGTGGCATGTTTCTAGGCAGCCTCCATGACCAGTTGTCAACATGTGTCATCATCTGTCTTTGATGGCCATCTGTTTATTTTTTACATTAATGTTGTCCCATATTTCCTCGTCATATGCATCACTGTCTGCACTGTTTGCCATGGTATATGCAATGGTGAGGTATGGCTACATCTCCCACTCCTGAGTGCTACCTGTTGGATATGGGATCCATTCCATGGTTTGTAAGATGTGTGCAAGCCATGGCTGCCTCTGTTGCAGGTGAGTGGGCAAATGTCATGGACATATGTCTTGGACATCAGACCATTGACTGTGTGACATTGAGAACCTGTACTTGATGGAAGGTGCATACTCATAAAGAGTGAATGCTCTCAGTACCTCAAAAGTTGCTTCCACAATATGTTATTTGGTGTGTGTGCACACATATGCTTCCAGTGTTTGTTAAGGTATGTATTCCCCATATTTGCTGTCCTAACATAGGATTCCATATTACACATTCATTGCTCATGTTAGGATCACATTACAGGTTGTAATGGTTGTGGAATGTGATATTGTGATATGCTGTTGTGTAGATCTGTAACAGTTGCCATTGTAATAGTGGTATATACACTGTTGTAGCCACTGTATAAGGGTAATGTTTCAGACATGTTCCTACTGTAGGCCATTTGTCCCACCATTATGTTCATATCTGTGCACACATCTTGCAATGAAAGGTTGTTAGTTATATTGCAGGACTCTTACATGCCCTTCAGATATGCCACCATGGTGACCACTGTGATTCAGTGCAGTTAACAGCAACAATAAGTGAACATGTACAGCATGCATTATGGGTAGGTGTGTTAAATGTGTGCATGGCCATAACATGGCCAGTGTATTGGCAAACCTGAACAAAAAAACACCATACTCACCAGCTACAGGCTGCTGCCCCAGAGGTACATCAGAGGGTCCTACATAGTTGTGCGAGAGATGTGATGTCAGTAGCTACACCTGTGGCATTGGTACAGGGTGGGAGCAGCATTTCAGTACATCAACAATACAAACCGATCCACAATACTACAGATTATGCGCATCTGTTCACTACTACACTGCAGCAACAGACTATATATATTTTATCTGACATATGCATGATGAAACTTTACAGATGCAGATGGATAAGCAACAGTGGTCTACTGATGTGTCTTGTGGCCTCATCTACCCCCTCCTCATCCATTGTGTATGTAGCACCCACCTCTACAATGCTATCAGCTGGTTCTTGGCTTTGCCGGTGGGCAGGTGCCCCAAGGCTGGTGAAGCATTCCTCAGCATGTGTCAGGGAGGACTGGATGGCATGATACCCACCTGTGTCTAGCTATTCCCTCCTAACTGCAGCAGCATGCTGACAGGCATGGAGGATATGGTCAGTGCAGCGATGTCGGACCATCTCATAACTGCAGTTATGCAGGCCAACATCATTTACCCTGTGGACGAGCTCATTCCACAGGGCAGTTCTCTCCTACAGATCATGGGCTGTATGGCCAAAGAGGGTTTGGTGGTGCTGTACATTTTCCTGGGGGGAATACACTGGAGGGCAATCTCTAGACATGGTACCTGAATGACATAAAGAGGAAAAAAAGGTCTGAGGACCTCATACTGCAAGGATATAATAGTTGTTAATTAACATCTCTGTCTCTCCCCCACCATATCTGCAACAGTAATCTGAACACACAACTCAGTGGGTATGTTTACACCAAACCTACTGTTGGGACATATATCGTACTGTATGACAAATATTGAAATGTGTTTCTAGTCATGTTCCATGTTGGAACACTATCACTGGTGACCTGCTGCTTACATTGTCACCTGCATGCCATTGTAAACGCCACTATGGCTCCATATATGCATGTGTTCTGTTTGCAATGTGATTGCTCCATATCTGGTGTTTTGTGTTAAAGGGGATATCTATGCATGCTGTTATAACTAATCCTTGATTGTCTGGACTATTACTACCCACATATTTTCTAAAACTGTGACATGTTAGCATGTTTTGGAAGGCTGTTCCCAGCAGAACCACCTCTCCCACATCATCTGGCCATGTTACCAGGCCATAGCACATCTGGGACCCACCCCAGGACCTCATCATTTGCTGGTCCTGCACTACCTTCAGATGGAACAACCTCAGGGGATGGTGCTCCCCCCCCCTCCTGGGAGCACACACAAACAGGATCCGGTCACCTGAAGTCAGGTCTAGGGTGTGGTGCATAGGGAGCTCCACAGAGAACTGGTGGATCTGCTACACCACCTCTAGGCCCTCGATGCACAATTACAGGGTCCACATACTCCTCCTGCTCAGCCCCCAGCTCAGCCACCTTCAGGGCCATGAAGATGCAGTGATGACTGCCTATGGGTGGAGACCTTGGTCCCACAGTTTCCATTTGGGGTCTCATGGGTTTCCACTTTCCAAACACCCCTCCCAATCTAAGGTGTTTACCCACCACATGGGTCAAAAACCACCCCTGTATGATGTCTTGCCTGTCTTCCAACCCAACCTACCTCCACAAATATACCTACTATCCTTCCCCAGCATCCCACTCTCACCTTCACAAAGAGCAATGTGTTCCCAAGATAAATTTCACACCAGACATAACTGTCTATTTCGCACTCACTTACAACTGTATGTGTGTATAGATATGTGTGATGTTTTCTCAAACATATCGTGCAGCACAGTCATTCAACAGTAGGGAAAATGTATTTATATATATATATATATATATATATATATATATATATATTGTGTGTGTGTTTGTATATATGTAGACATACACGTGGTATATATATATATATATATATATATATATATATATATATATATATATGTATGTGTGTGTGTGTGTGTGTGTGTGTCTGTATATCTGTAGACATACGTGTGTGTGTGTCTATATATATATATATATATATATATATATATATATATATATATATATATATAGAGAGAGAGAGTGCATTCTCTAAAACTCCTTCCTTCACAGCTGCACTGTTCTGCCTTGCCACAAAACAGAAGAGTGTCACATATGGATATAGCCTAACATTAGGTGGTATATATATAGGGACAGATTGTGGGTAAACAAATGTAAAACGACAACCAAAACTAGATTGAAAAAATGTTTCCAGGCAGCTCAGCAAAGAAGTAAACGTGGTACTACGATTTAATAGATTCCACCTGAAAAAGCTCGGAACACTCTGAGCGAAAGCGCTTGTGTTTTACGTTTGGTATTATTCTCTGGTCTGGAATAAAAGGAATCTATTAAATCGTAGTACCACGTTTACTTCTTTGCTGAGCTGCCTGGAAATGTTTTTTTCTAACAGATTGTGGGTAAGCCTATTACAAACCTATGAAGTGTGTGCATGATACAGTTCACGTTAACATGACTGTCCTGAAGGTGGTGGGGTCTCAAACTCATGTGTCTATCATGACTTCATTACTTCCACCTTCAGCTATTTGACACACTAATATACATGTCTTGAGCTACAGAACACACACTATGATGGCTTACGTCTTGTCATTCTGTGCAGATCTGCACAGCTGAGAGGTATGGCCCACTGCCCACAGGGCCAGATGCTATGTCCATAGCAGTTGTTCAGCAGGACATCATTCCAGCAACAAGTCATGATGGCACATATAAATCTTTCCACATCATCTATCCCATTATTACAGACCAAGTACTACATTCAGTTGCATGCATACATGATTCACATACCTGTTTTAGTATTGTGCTCTCTTCTATGTACACTTGTATATGTCCTTTGTTTTATTTTATTTTGTTTTGGTTTGGTTTGTAGTATTTTCTCTCTCTCTCTCTCTCTCTCCACTACAGGGATTGAGCTGGTTTTAATAGGTTGCAGCATGGATTTTGTAGGTGATGCTCATGATCAGGTGATGGCCTCTGCACCAGTCGGTGTTCACCACTTGGTAATTGCATGCAGACAGCTGTGTAGTACTTCCAATTACCAATGTCATGGCAACCCACTACTATAAATGACTACATCATGTGGACATTGTCCCTTTACCTTTCTTGTATGGAAGACATCCTTCCTGTGTGTGGGCAGCAGTGTTACAGACAGCAGGTACCAATACCTCTTACAACAGGACTTGCAGACACATTCCAACTACATGTTTATATAAGGTTCCAGACCTACATACAGTGTGAGTATTGATGTTATATGCATTGAATACCGCTAGTTTTACAGGGTTTGTGTGTACATGCTAGTTTTGCATGGAATGCTGTCTGTCTGCATAGCTCTCAACTGCGGGCCTATCCACATGATGGCCAGAGGATTGGCTGTTATGTTTTGTCTGTTCACCAAGCAGGTCTTGTCTCTGACATATCAGTGGCATTCTGTCTGTTGAATGCTATCAGTACATGGCAACATACATTTGTGTTTCTGACTTCATATTCCTGAGTAAGGGTATGTTGCAAGCAATCCTATAACACCAGCAACTTTCACAGTGTATAACAGTAATATTGCAAATGTGGCCCTGTGTTCCAGCCTCTGTCCTCCACCTATATACCAGGCTTTTTCCAGATGTCATGCAGTAAGAGGTTGTTAAGTAGTGGCCTATCATTATTTAGTGCCGGCATTCCTGCTATCATTCCAGTGATGTTGTGGACTCCCACACAAATTGTGGGGTAGGGTCCATATATATGAGGGCTACAGCTGGACATAATGTATGCAACCTTTTACAGTCTAGAGGTCAGTGTATGTAAAACACTGTTATATGCCTTTGTAAGACAGTTTATGAGGGAGGGGCATGAATTGTTTTTAACCTAGGCTGTTACAACATGTGAGGGATAGGTTCATATGTTCATAGGTTCATACTAGGCTATCTGCCCTAGGGCATTTACAAGCCTACCCAGAGTGTGTTTGGCTTTCGCCACCCCTTGGAATGAGTTTACTGTGCCCTTTTTAAGGTTGTGTTTACTGTGCCTCTGTCTAGTAGTGACACAGAAGTGATCCCCGGGGTAAACCTACGCTCTCCCATCCACTCGTCAAGATTTTTCTTGAAGAGAGTCAGTGAGGGGCTCTGCCTAACATGGACTGGGATTCTATTCCAGAGTGAAGGGAGCCTCTGGGTTATGAATCTGTCCCTCCAGCATGTCCTATTTATTTCTGTGCTGAGGTTCAAGTCACTCGATCTCGTAGCTCTAAGGGATTTGGATTTTCTGAGGTGGAGCATGTCCATTAATTCCGGGTTGGACATGGCTTTGTACGTCAGGCATAGATCGCCTCTGAATAGGCGGTATGCAACTGAGTAGAGCTGGAGTTTCTTTAGCTGAGCAGCATATGGCATCTGTTTGAGTCCCATGATCCTCTTAGTGAGGTAATTTTGGGTTGTTTCTAGTTGCTGCAGGTGTCGGGTAAGGTACATCCCAAATGGGGCATTGTACTCAATTATGGGCCTGATGAGGGATGAGTAAAGGGGCACAATGACCTCCCTTGATCTAGATGTGAATCCTTTCATGATAAGGTGGGCTATATAGAAGGTTTTCTAACCACTTTGGCAGTGCGGTTTTCAAAGGAGAGGTTACTATCAACTTGGGTCCCCAGGTCCCTAATTATTTCTTCTGTACTCAATGGATTACCTCATATGTGGTAATTTGTGGGCACTTTGTTTTTGCCAAAGGGTATAACTATACACTTTTTGGCATTCAGATTAAGGCCATGGCTCTGGCACCAGTTTTCCGTCTCTATGAGACCTTTTTGGAGGATGCTTGTGTCAGCTGGAGAGTCAATTATGGTGCCCAGTTTGCAGTCAGCTGCGAACTTGGTCAGCCACAGTCCTCCCGTGTTAGCCTGTACCTCAGAAAAATATATTCTGAATAAGAGAGGTCCTAGGACTGAGCCCTTTGGGACGCCACTTGTAACTGGTTTAGAGTCTGACATGGCTCCAGCAATTCTGACCATGTCGGTTCTGTCCTTGAGCCAGTTTGCAACCCATCTTATGACATAGGGATTTATATTTAGGCTGGAGAGTTTGTCTACGATGCCCGAGTGGGGTATTGTGTCAAAGGCTTTTGAAAGGTCTAGGTAGGCTGTGTGGAACACCTTACCCTCATCAATGGCCTTGGTGACTGTTTCAAAGAAATCTACCAGGTTCAGGAGGCAGGATCTGCCCTTGACAAAGCCGAATTGGGTAGGATCCAGTGTCCGTAGGTCCCCAATGTCTTTGTTTATGAGCTCCATAATGATCCTCTCCATAGCTTTGCAGACCAGGATATCAGTAGTAAGACACATTAAGGTATATGGCTATACATTTTCATATATTTCACCATAGGAACAGTGGCGGGCTAGAGCTTACTGTCTTACAGACAGTTCTGTTTGTCAATGTGATAGTGATTTTTTAAGTTAAGCATTGTTATGTAACAGATACATTTTCATTTTTTCCCCCTAGGGGTTGCGTACAGAGTATAATTGGAGGCTGCTGAACTATATCTGTAATTAATAAGTATTGATTGGTTCTTAACTTCAAGGGAAGTGTTTCTTTTTTTTTTAACCTAGACAGCAACATATGTTATATTTCTGATTACTGTATCAAATGTTTTGTTTGAGAGTTGCATTACTCAGTTATTATGTATGTCAAACACCTAACTGCTATAAGAAATTGCATATACAACTAAAATAGTACACAAACACTTCTGTGCATGGAAACCTGTGTGTGGTGTCATGTCGTTTGCAGTGTCTGTGGGTATATGTTTCATGCAATAATTGTCTTTTGTATGAAAGAATCAAACACTGGCCATTTTAAAAGGTGGCAACTATAGGAATACTGGCAGTTTGATATGCTGTGCACCCTCTATACATACTCTTCTTATACATATCTATAAGTAGTAATATATTCATATGTGTATGTATGTGTCTATACATATATATAGCTATATATGTATATATATATATATATATATATGTGTGTGTGTGTGTGTGTGTGTGTGTGTGTGTGTATCATTGGAATGTTTGCTGCTTCCACATTATACATTCCCTATAGTAGACAGACTGTTCTGCATATGTTAGCGATATCATCCTGACATCTTATAGCTGAGATGGCTTACTGTTATCTTGTTGTGGCTATGTCATGCAGGGTCCTGGGTTTGAGCTTGCAAGTGTTGGTTATTGTGTTGCAGGGCAGATCTGTTCAGCTGTGGAGGAGGAGATGATGTCAATAATTACAACAGATACTTATTTTGGGCCCCTTCACCCCCACTAACAGTGTCTTTGGTCAGATGTTTTGCAGTGAGAGGTTCAGAGTGTGGATCCAATGTGCAAACTCAATACACATTTATATCTATATATGTATATATATCTGTATATGTATATATATCTGTATATGTATATATATATATATATATATATATATATATATATATATATATGTGTGTGTGTGTGTGTGTGTGTGTGTGTGTATATATATATATATATATATATATATATATAAAATATATATTTTGATATACATATATATATATATATATATATATATATATATATATAAAATATATATATTTTGATATACATATATATATATATATATATATATATATATATATATATATTTATTTATATGGATATCGACTATTGAAAGAAAGTTTAATAGTCTGAATCCACAATAATCGAATGCACTTTAATGAAAGCGCTTTCACTGAAAAAGCGCTTTTGTTAAAGTCTGTTAAAAAAAAAAACAATAAATCTTATTTTATGCAGGGGTTCAAGCCCCGCTGCACCCCCCCCATGTGGGGGGCTGTGCCCCCACACCTCCCTACTTTCATATTCTCACTCCGAGGTTGCACTACAATGGGGAAAAGGGAATTCTCCCTTAACCGCATCGTAGTGAGACCGGCACAACCAGCATACATAACCAAAAGTGCTGCTTCTGTGAACAGCACTTTCAGTTATGTATGTTCGGTGATTTCTGCTTCGGCAGAAAGTGCCGTCGGGGATCTGTATGGATCCTGTAAATATATATATATATATATATATGTATATGCATTCCCTTCACATGGTTGACTTTTCACAAAGTTGAAATTCATATGGCCGAGACCATATGATCAACTTTTGAAAAGCTGGCCATGAAGAACCGCTATCTCCATACAGTGCGGAATGGGAAATTTCCCTTTTCTGCACTGCAGTGCAATCTCGGAGTTGGTATATTTAAGTTACAAGGGGTGTGGGGCAGAGGCCCCCATGGGGGGTGCAGGGGGCCAGAGCAGGGGGAACAGTTTTTAGGTAAGTGCTCGTTGTGTTTTAGTGTTTACTTTACATTGTCGGCTTTCCGAAAGTCGATCATATGGTCTCGGCCATATGAAAGTCGACTTTTTGAAGAGTCAGCCATGTAAAGTAGACCCATATATATATATATATATATATATATATATATATATATATATATATATGTATATATATATATATATATATATATATATATATATATATATATATATATACATATATATATATATATATATATATATTTTTTTTTTTTTTACATGCATGCATCTACATATATGAATACATTTTCCCTGCTGTTGAATAACTGTGCTGCATATGTTTGAGAAAACATCAAATTTTTTTTCCATCACAAATGGCTTAATGGTAAATCACTTTGGCTATAGTGTGCAGGGCTCTGGGTTTGAGACTTGCAAGGGCTGATTAATTTGTTGCTGGGCAGAACAGGGGCTGTTGGAGAGAGAGTGGTTAAAGCACTTTAAAGCAGTTGTAAGCAGGTTTGTGCAGGTTTGAGCAGAGCTAAGTAATGCTTACGTGAGCTCAGCTTCACTTACGGCCGCTTAAACCCATGCTAATTTCAAATAAAGAAAAAAAAAAGGAAGATAGGAAAATGGTGAAATTGGGGCAAGCAGAGAGAAAAACAAGAGGAGAAACAGGTAGGGATATGCAGGATGGGTGTATGAAAGGACCATATCTGTGCATTTCTTTGGCAGCAACAGCTGCTTTCAATGTGGGCAATTTAGAATTTGGAGCCTCACACCCTACAGGGGGGTGTGTGGGCATCATACCTATGAATGATTGGTAGGGTTAGATTGTGTGATGGGTACATGTCTCTGGGCAAAATGCACGGCTATGTATGGGATGTGATTTTTTTGGGGACAGATGGCCTTTTTTTTTAGGTGAGAGTGGGATGTTAAGGAAGGATTATAGGTAAGTGGGGTGAGGGGGGTTTGGTAGTAGAGGTTACATTTGCATACAGACAAGACAGACAAGACAGCAGACAGGGGCAGTGTATGACACATAGGGGGGAAACACCTTGACGGGGAGGGTGGTTGGGAATCGGAGGCTCATGAGCCCCCAGATAGTAGTAGTGGCAATTATGTCCCCACTCAATGGCAGTCACCCAAAGGTGGCTGTGCTGGGTGCTAGGCTGGAGGGTCCACTGCCCCTCTAGCTGTGACAGCCTGCCCTCCACCTGGCACAGGTGGTCATTCAGCTCCATCTGGAGGACACTGCACACCATGCCACAGACCTTGTCCTGGGTGACAACATCCTCACTGCGCCAACGTACAAGGGGGGGTGAGCCCTGTCCCCTGCAGCGGTTCCACCCGAGGGTGGTGCAGGACCAGCAGATGAGGGAGGTCTGGGTTGGGTCTCAGACATGCTGAGACCTGGTGCCTCGGCCAGGTTTGGTGGGAGAGGCGGATCCGCTGGGATCTGTCTTCCCATATGTGCTATGGTGTGGAAATTAACAATGAATATTGGTTAGTCATGCACAACACATTACAGCATTAGTCAAAATAGCATGCATGGATATTCCCATTTACCCAAAACAGTGCAGTTATAACAGTGCCATAGCAAACAGAACCCATGCTTATATGGAATGGCATTCAGAGTTGCTACAGCATGCCAGTTAGTGGTATGTCTGGCAGGCAATAATGATTATTCAGCAGGGAATATTAGTATGCACACAGTTTAAACAATGATAAACCAAATGGAACAATGGTCCCAACAGTAGAGGTTTGTTTACGAACATACCCATGTTGGTTTCAGTGTGATGGTTGGATCAGTTGAGTGGTGGGGGAAGGGAACAGATTCAATTGACAACTTCTATCAAGTTTATGTGTCAGTACACTACAATTCACTACTCTACATTCTGACCACACTTACACTCTACCTGGGCCATGGGGCTGCTACAGCACACCAACAGCTGTAGATATCAACAGAGCAATTGTACCTTTATTTTAGTTATACACATCATACCTGTTTCTATACCAATGTATTTACCTGTAGACCCTGTGCAGATGAACTGTGTGCACATTATATTGCTGTTTCTACACATATGTCAGATTCACATATTAGTTGCAGGCCCTGGAGTGTGTGTTGTGCCTTTGACATACATCTACTGTGACATTCTCTGTGTGCGGGTTTCTTGGCAACTGGGGAAACTATCCATGACAGCGTGACACTTGAGGGGCTTATCTAGGCCAGACTGCAGAGTGTGAATGTCTAGCTTGCATCTATTTGTAGGACTGGGGCTGATCAACACAGGAATTGTACACCTTTCATAGTTATACACATCATACTAGTATTTCTATTCAGATTTCTTTACCTATGTGCCCTGTGTAGAAAACATATGTGTTGCAGTACATTACTTTTTCTATTCAGATTGCAGTTTACAACTGTAGAACCAGACTGACATGTTATGTTATGTTAGTGGCGGTCCCTGGATTTGAACCTTGGTGTGTGTGCAAAAGTGAACTACAGGGCTAGTCGTTATCAGACTGAGCTTCTGGGGAGGTGTTGTGTGTTGCTTGTGACATTTCTATGTAGTACATATTTTTCTGCCCAGTACTTTTATTATCACATGTTGCATTATTTGTTTCCCATTTTCAGTGCAAATTATGCATACACAACGACATTGGTGTCACTGTTTGAGAAATGTGCACATTAGCTGGATTGCCCATTTGACTGTTTTACAACTACATCCTGCAATTTAAATCCTCGAGTACACAGTGTAGGTTTTAACTCTGCACCTGTTAGCTTTATAAATTTTTCAGTACTTTCACAGCTACATACAGCTGAAATTGAAAGGTTAACACAGGACAGTGCTGGCAGACAAACAAGTAAAACCCATTTTGATAGAAATATGTTCTGTTGCTTTTTTTAGTTATTTGACATGCCCATTCTAAAGTATGCAGACAAGCAGTGCTAAATCATTTCACCTCAGTTAATGCATTCTGCAGGACATACACATATCTATTTTTTAGGTACAAGTGAGATGACACACACCAGTGTTTGGGATCACCTTTATTAGCTTTGACATACATATCTGTGTACAACTCAGAAATCCATGATTACTATTCCTGCATGATCTGCACAGGAGAATGCTTTTCATTTCTAAGTGTTACAGTAGCCCTGACATGGCACTTTCTTGGCAGGTTCACTCAGACATACTCATACATATTCTAATATTCCTTTCCTGTATATTCTTCTTCATTTGCTGCTGACATCTTTATTACACAGCAGCTGGAAATACTCCATTGTAACACTGGCAGCCTGACACAGGCATTTATTCCTGACTTTTATGGCACAATTATATATACAGGCAGTACTACCATTACTATATTTTTGATTTCTTACTGCTAATATTAGGAGGTATTCTGTACTCACCATAATGCCAACACAGCCAGGCCAGTCACTGGGCATGAGTCTTAACATTCTGGGACCTCTCCGCAGCAGCTGTATGAGGACACATGACACATTAATCACACCGACATAGTCACAAGTTGAACTTTTTCCATACTTAGAGATACATAAGACTGCATACTTACAGACACGTGGGACATCCTGCACTTTGGCTTTTTAGATCCACTGGTCCAACAGTGTACCCCTCCTCCACTTCAAGTCATTATGGTGGTGACGTACCTGCTCACCAGTTTTGGGTATGCCAGTGGCACTGGTGAGATCACGTGCAAGTTGGTGCTAGGCCTCCACTTTGTTCTGGGAGCCCTGGTACTGGCCCTGTAGCAGCCTGCCATCATGTTTTTTTACTAAGAGCCTAGCCATGACCCTGGACTCCTGGATGCCCCAACGTTGCACTCTGAAGTGAACACCTTCACCTACACCAGACATTTTGGTCCTGCTGTGAGCAATCCCAAATGGTTATGGCTGTATTCCCACATATGCAGTTTAAATAGGGAAGTTTTCCCACACCTTTTCTTGATTGGACAGTTTTAATATGCTAAACTATGCTTAGCTCTGTGCAAATCCGCATAGCAATGCTTAAACCAGATAAGCAAAGCTGAAAGCCGGTAAGCAATGCGCACACTAGCAAAGCATTGCTTAAATCTATTTTATTTTACATTAAATTTATAAAGCATTTTTTGCATGTATATTTTACATATTCCCACCCCTACTGTGCTATATGTGAGCCATATGATTGATATCTATCATTCAAATTCCTTAAAAGTTTATTCAATAAATTGACAGAGGGGGGATTTGAGCCAAGCATGTTCAACATGCTAAACCATAGCAGTACCACTAAGCTACAGCAGCTTGATGATGTTTTCTATCACAGTAGCACTTGTCTATCATTTTTAGGATTTCAGCGAGACTAAGCATAGCGGCGCGCCACGCAAACAAGCTGTGCACCACTTAAGTTTTGGATTTATTTATTGAAAAAAAAATAATTTTTTGTATTTTTATTGCTTTCCTCTTGCCCTACTGCTTTCATGCATGTAGGGCAATCGTGCATACATTTAGGGGTGTGCATTTGAAGATTACTGCTTTCTAGGTGTGTTTGTGTTTTGTTTTGTTTTTTATTTCAGTGTCTGTAGACACTGAAATGTTAGCTACTTACATTTCAATGTCTGCAGACACTGGTTTAATATATAATATTAGAGCCAGGCTCTAGTATTATATACATTGACACTCAAATGCGTCACAAAGTGCCGTATGGCATTTTCTGAGTGAAGGGGGCGTGTTACATGTGCAGGCTCTACTGACACATGCCCCCTGCACTCGTTCGTGGCTTGTGTCCATTTAGATTCAACAGCAGCATGCCTTCATGCATATGCAAGGTGCACTGCTATTCTAAACAGACACGAACCACTCCGTGCAAGAATAGTCTTATTCTTGCATGGAGTTTCCTGAATCTTGGGGTGAGTAAAACAATAGATTTATTAAAAGTTTACTATTTAAACAAAAATAAAATACCTAGCTTAGCTAATCAGATTAATATCATTAGTAATAGTAGTAGTAATAGTAGAAGTAGTAGAAGTAGTGCACTAGAAGTAGTAGAACCAGCATAGTAGCAGTAGAAGCAGTAGTAATAGTAATAGTAGAAGTAGTGACAGTAGTAGTAGTAGAAGCAGAAGTAGTAGCAGTATCAGTAGTATTAATAATAGTAGAAGAAGTAGTAGTAGAAGCAGCAGTAGTAACAGTAGCAGTATAGTAATAGCAGATAAAATAGTCATATTATTTTTATAGCAGTGGTAGTAATAGAAGCAGTAGTAGTAGGAGTAATAGTAAAAGAAATAGTGATATTAGTAATAGTAATAGTAGAAAAAGTAGTAATAGTAATATCAGTAGTAGGAGTAATAGTAAAAGTAGTAGTATTGGTAGTAGTAGCAATAGTGGTCGTAATAGTAGAAGAAGTAGAAGTAATAATAGCAATAGCAGAAGTAGTAGTAGTAGTATTGGCAGCATACCTCTCAACTGTACAGATTTTCACAGAATGTCTAGATTTTTGTCTCATATTTTTGGCCTATTTTTCATAAAGTTGTGGTTTTCTGGCAAATTAGTGGCAATTCATTAAAGATTGAAGTTAAAAAATAATGACGGACATTTGAGTTTTAGACTTCATATCCTTCAGAAAATACATGTGAATGCAAAACCTGTTATTCTATCAACTTTCTAAGTTTGTAAGAGCAATATTTAAAAATTGTCCTTATTTTTGGGCCTTTGTCCCACTTTTATGGTTTTGTCCAGATTTCTTGCTCTAAGAGGTTAAGAGGTATGATTGGCAGTAGGAGCAGAAGAAGAAGAAGGAGTAGTAGCAGTATATTCATTCTGGCAGTGGAGAGTTTTCCTGTTAACCGATATGACTAAAGCATAACTCTGGTATATATCCAGAAGAGAAAGACTTCTGTTGGAAGAATACTTAGCCTGTGCAATAGGAAATGACCAGTTATATATGTATGTAAAATGCAACCATGCTCAAATTTGTCCCTGCCCTAATATGGCCCCATCTCATTCTGTTGCTTCCTGCAGTCCTCCCTCCTTTGCTCTGTAGTCACCATCTAGCACTAATATAAACTTATATAATCAGCCATAATCAGGTCCACTTACCTGCAAGAAATGTATATAGTCTAATTTGCCCAGCTGATACATGTCAAGTTTCTTTTCCCTAAATGAAAAAGACATAAACCCCATTTGCATGCATGCGTTATGACAGTTGATTTCCAAGAAGGGCACTCACCCACAAGCAGATGTTTGTACAAACTTTTAACATACAAAGAACATTCTCAGACTCATTCACCTACACAAAGGATGTCTTCACTTTCTAGAGAGGAATTGTCTAGGATGCACAAGCTTTTATTTATTTTATATTTTATTTATTTGACATTTGTTTACCGAGAAAGAATGACTGGGCAGGAAACCTATTTTTAGTGGAGGCCCAGGGAGAAAAGCTCCAAAAATATAGATAAGAAAAAGATAATATTTACCAAAAGAAAAAAAAATAACAATAGTTGTACAAATAAACAATACTGATAAGATGAAAGAAGATAATACATAAAATATTCTCATTTATGTAGTAACATAAGGAGAAAGATACAAAATAAACATCTAATCTGTGCACATATGGTTCAGTTTTTGAAGACTTTTACAAGAATGCCCATGATGTATAGATTTATAATGTAATATAGTTCTCACTTATGTAAGCAGACATTGATTTGGATTAGTGGAGTAAAGTTTGCTGGAGATAAACTTCTGTGTAATAATAGGGGTACGTAAAATTCCTGAAGTACACAAAATATTCCCATTGACATAGTGATAAGAAGGGTGCCAAGATTTATAAAGTCCATAGAATTTCCTCATTTACATAGTGAAGTGGAGAGAGGATACAAGCTTTATATCTGAAAGGAGCAGATAGGACTCATTTTGTACAGACTTTTCCATGACTGCTTGAGATGTATATGTGCATATGTGTATCTTATGCTGTAGTTTTCATATATGTGAACAGACTTGTTTTGTATAATTGAAACAAAGCTTGAGAAGAGGTTTTTGTAGTAAGAAAGATGCCAAGGATCATTTAGACTTTGTATAGTGGAAGCTTTAGTGAGAAAAGATAAAGTGAAAAGTGATAGTATTAGTAGTCAAATTGTAGAGAGTATTAGTAGCGGAGAAAGAAAGAGTATACGAGTAAAGTTAGAAAGTTACATAGTTAAGTATGTAATATAAGGATACAGGCTTAGTAAGAATGGTATAAGACAGATGCTAATGAGTGAAGAGACAAAGGTATTAAGGGGGAAAGAGAAGAGGTAGGGGGAGGAGGAAAGGGTAGTAATAATAATCCTGAGATCCTCAGGGAAGCATCTCTCATATTGCACAATGCAAACTGTGTTACTTGATATTTTGTGAGAAATAGCAGCTTGCTCAGAGATATATCAAGTACTTTTCTTGCTATATCTAATTCATGCAGAAATCTTTGACTGGCTGGGAAACAAGGTGTGTGTGCTATTCTGTCTGTTTTTAGTATTGCTCTGTAAAAATGAGTGATCATAAGGATAGTCAGCTGTAAAAAAGTGAGACATGCTGCTGATAATGTTTCTTCTTTCTGCAAATGAGGAAACATTGCATCCGAGTAGAAGCACTCCATCTTTTTCAAGGATTGCCAACAGAAATATAACAGTACCAGCAGATTATCTAAGACTTTTATTAATGTTCTTTCAGAAAGACAGTGCCGCACAAGTGTTTCACAACTCATGCTGTCATGTGCCAGTACTGGGAATTTAGCCATCCTGCCTGGCACAAAGTTCAAACATGCTGTAATGTAACTTTCCAACAACAAACTGAATGTGATATCTAATAGGTCAGTTACATTAAAAGCCCTCTGTGGACATCAGGTGTTAATGAGAAAGCTAATGTGACCATACAGTTAATAAATGTGATTCAGCTCAAGATGTCAGATTATATAATATATATATATGTATTATATGTGTATTATGTATATGCATATACGCATAATGTGACCATACAGTTAATAAATGTGATTCAGCTCAAGATGTCACATTATATGATATATATATATATGTGTATTATATGTGTATTATATATACGCATATGTCACTGGGAAATGTGTTTGAAACCATGCAAGCTATGTTGTAGAAATTTATTTTTGAGAAGACAGCATTTTCCTAACTCAAAGATACTAAGCTTGTATCTCCAAATATGTAAATGAAATAAAACATGTAAAAGTGAACCAGCACAGATTATAGATGGTTCTCCACCTGAGGTTTTTAGTAGTAGCACTATAACACTTGTTTTATTTTAATTGCACACACACACACACACACACACACACACACACACACACACACACACACACACACACACACACACACACACACACACACACACACACACACACACACACACACACACACACACACACACACACACACACACACACACACACACACACACATACACACTCACACACACACAAACACATACGCACACACACATGTGTGTATGTGTATGTGAACATAAGCTGATTTATCAAAATGCACAAGCATTGAAACATAGATGATGGATGCCAGCATTTCAAAAAACAATTAAAAAAAACACAAAATAAAAAAAAAAAAGATTTCAAAAGGAAATCAAAAACAACCAAATCCCTACTACAAATTTAGAAATTCTTTGTCTTAACAGTGATAGTGTTACTGAAAGGGTTTATAGGATTGTAGTTAGGGGCAGAAGCAGGATTAGACTTCAGTGATATTAATACCAGTATCAGCTCATGTGTCAACTAAACAGTTGTCAGTAGCGTTCTTCCCCTGTGAAAGGATAGTGCTCCAATGAATGAAAACAAACATCTCAGCCATAAAAAGAATAACAGCAAACTTCACCTAAATGACAACAAAGGAGGACACAGCCCTCCACCCTTACACATAACCCCATGTGAGTGGTAAGCCCCAGCACCATCCACATTTCTATATAGTAACTTCACAGTGCATAGCAGTAGGGGATGGTGAAATTCCCCTCTTAATTGCTCAGTGGTCTTACTCAAACAGGCGCACCATATAATACGAATAATAACCCATCAATCCTGGCTAGTAATGTTTGGGAAATTTCAACAAGATTAACTAATCAGTGAGCACCTGTTGGGTAACCCTATAGTACTTTTCCTAGGCTTAAGCTGCCTGCCTTAGGACTATACCAAAATGATATAATACCTTTATGAAGGCTTTCTCACCTCATATTATACAAAACATATTGAATGATGTCCTCTGAATCCCTTCATTTTAACTAATGAGGTTAACCATAACAATGTCTCATTTGGGTCATTAGGTTTTAGAGATCCTAGTTCCCTTGGTCATGCTGTCTATTCAGCTAACTTAGGAGAGAATAAATTAACAAGACTAGCCAAGGTGGATAGATATTGTAATAACTCCCACAGGAAAGGTTCATAGATAATTACTAGGCTGTTAAGGCATGGGAAATTTTAGAAACATTTTAGGTACAAATAACTCTGAGGTGAGTAGAACATTTACATGTTGCACTTACCCGTGTTTGTTATTAGAATTGAAAAAGACTGGATTAAATCCATTTGTCTCTATTTACCACTAAGCTGTAGACAGCAACATTCAGCTTTGAAGATATATAAATTACATGCGTATTCAAATATATTCATTAACAGAATTTTCTACCCATTAAATATGAATATGTTAATTTCTCATAAAGAAGAAAGTAATAAAGGCTTAAGAATGAGTGACTAACCTCAGAATTTCAGTAAAAGGGACAAGTTTGAAACCTACTGTGAGAACGTGTCCATTGATGATCTGTCCACAAAGACACTAAAACTATAGCATGGAATCCAGACACTTCACCTTAACTGCAGCAGTTATCTGGTTTAAGACCTACATACTAAACAGAGCTTACTCATACAACAAGCATAGCCGGCCTTAGGCATAGGCCAACTAGGTGGCTGCCTAGGGCGCCGCAATAGTAGGGGCACTTTTTCATTATTTATTTGGTGCAGGTAGACCAGGATGGGGGCACTGGGTGGTGTGGTGGGGGGCACCATGGAGCCCTTTTGCCTAGGGCACCAGTTGACCTAAGGCCGCTCCTGACAACAAGAGTCCATACATAGAAATAAAACAACTGAAAAACAGCATGGGTTATCTCAGTTTGATTTCTGAGCTCCTGACTTTGTAAATAATAGACTTCTGCATTCATTAACAGGGAGGAAATTTCAACCAAAATTCATATGGGTTGAGTTATGCAAGTAAAAGTAGCCTGTCTCTATTTAAAGCAGATAATGCACACAGCAAATGATACCTTTTCATGGTCAGGGAGAAATTGTCATGTTATGGTATTTTAGTTCATCTCACCTTGGCAAATTAACATTGATTGTGCCAGTAAGTAAAGAGCATGGGCTACTATCGGCTAATACAGTTACCCTTTAAAGCAGATAACATAAGTAGCAAAGCTGAGGAATTGGACTGGATTTTAATCAAACTGCCAAATTGCTTCTCAGATTTTGTTACATTTTTCAAATATTCTTAATAATTGCTTACTCATCATCACTACTAGAAGACACCTATGCCTACCTGCTGTAGTAAATATCAACATTTTGAGAATCTTCTAAATTTCCCAGGAGGGAACTGAAATAAAGCTTACTATGGTAAACTGGTCCATTCGGAATTGACTTCCACACTGGTTTAAGCTGCTGATGTCTTCAAATTGTTACTCTGCCTCCTGAGTAATTATGCTGCCAGATAAGATATCAGAACCAAAGCTAATAGACTTCCCCTCATTAAATAGTGGTCTCAGGAAGCTAATATCATATAGGGATGTCAGATGAAGATGTTATACATCCAAAGATGGCAATCACTTAAAACACTTAATCTAAAAGGCTTGAAAAGCAGAGCTATTATAAAAAATTAAAAATTAATAACTTTCCTAATTGTGTCAAATTCTGGAAAGCAAAAAAATAGATATGACTGCCAAGAGCACTAACTGTTCTTTAGAGCTTTTACCTCCTTAACAGACATTAGGAAACTGCAGACACCTTCCATAGTCATTTCTCCAAACCAGCTACGTCCAAAGAAGGAAACTCCATCTATGCACCCTTTTGTCTTCTATTATAGTTGTTGTAGAAAATGGACTCAATCAAACCCTAAAAATGCTGGATCAGCTGGTGCAGATGACCTCTCTTCTGCATGTGTAATAGAAAAAATACTTTACATCTGGAAGTCAGGGCATCTGCAAGTGCATCTGAGTTCACTGGGCATGTATACTCTTTAAATCCTTAACTACTAACAAAATAATTTTGCAGAAAATATCAGAGGCAGTTTGGAAGTAGTTGAAAACTAAGATTGTGTCAGGCCTTATTAACAGATAGTAGAGACATAGAGAAGCTCATCCCTCTGGCCTACCCAAGCCATTCTACCTCTTTAAGTTAGTCTTGTTCATAGGTAAGTACTAGGCTAGCTGCCCTTGTGATCCACTTTAAGTTTAGCCAGTTGAGAATCAAACCTTCTACCTTGTGTCTGTGAGATAAACACCTTAACCATTATGCCAACCCCATTGTATCATGAAGATATCATATATCATTATTTGCAGCTGAATTAACTGTGGCCATTCCAATGCATTTAATAATATCCTTCCAAACATGCTATCATGCCTTCTTAAACACAAGTCTCTATCCTAAACAGGTATATCCTTGTTACCTATGTTATTAACTCAACTTCCAAATAAGCACCCTCTAATGTGTGTCACTTCTGGTATGCATATAAACTATTTTATCCAAAAAATGAAAAATAATCTTCATAGATGAGTTCCTAGTAGGTACCGAGTGCCTTATAAGCATAACTACTGAACTTATTATATTTATGATAACACTGGCTTATTTATAAGATACTCATGCTATGGTTACCCTCACTGTGACTTTGCATTCATTCCAAAATATAATGCTTAGTAGCTTACAGAACCCCATATAATAGGATGTTAATGGATTAAAGAAATGCTCACATTGTAGTAATTGCAACAGACTGCTCTACTTTTTGTGTTGGAACTTGCATTACAATCAAAACATACAGTAGCTCACTTGCATCAAATAAACAAGCAAGTATTGACCAAATGGACTGCAACCATAACACACATACATACACACATAGACACACACACACACACACACACACACACACACACACACACACACACACACACAATACACAGTAAACTCATATTTTATGTTAGTATATCTGTGATAGGTGCGTGTTGTTACTCAATGCTTGATTTTATCAACCTCAGATTAGTTAAGTGTAGTTGTATAATTTCCTTTCCTAGTGATGGATTTTATAGAAGACTTTTATAAAGTGCATTATTATTCTATAGATTAAACAGAAAGACATTCACATTTTAAAGAGTAAATGAAAGCTGAATTGTAATTATTGATATATCTGTTCTTGTAAGATTTAGTGTGTAGACAATTATATATTATATTTCAATTTCTGATGCTTAAAATCAGTGAGAGCTAAATTCTACAACCTTTAACAGCCGTTCATTCAAGTCTGGCAAGAGAAGAACAACTACTGCTTTGCAGTATGTATGTATGCATGAATGCATATGTCTGGGATCATATGACCTTGGTAACTGAGCACAACAGCTTACAATTCAAAATAATTAACATAATCCCTCATCAATGATGCATACCAAAAGGTTCAACATTAGGTGTGAGTTTGTGTGTGTTTGTTTATGAGTGTTGGCAGACTTAGTGGCATGCATGTGAAGGTTTTTTAATGTTTCTGTGTGTGCATATTTGTGTGAGTGTCTTGTAGAGTGGTACTGTTAGGGAAAGAGAATGAGAAATTTTTAATAAATTCTGCTTGATGTGTTGTTAAAGGCATGATAAAAAGGCATGCCCTGTTCTTAGTCCAGTGTATAGAATCTATGACAACAATCATTTTGATATAGTGTGTAAAATGTAAGAAAAACATCTGCAAGTGAAAAGAATATGCTTGACAGAAAAAATGGAATGATGTTATTTATGTATGAGCACAACATCTGTTGAAAGTTAATAAGCAATATGGCAAAGAAAACTTGATACAAGAGAATCAGTTAGAGATTTGGGTGGTGAAGCTCAAAACAAGTAATCAACCAAAGTGCTGAGTTAAATCTTGATACAGATGGAGAGTACAATGTAATGTTTTCTCAGATTTTCAATGCACTGAATTTGAAAGGGAACTAGTTAAAGCCTTCTATGTGGAAGCTGCTTACTTATTCATATAAAGCCAATCAGTCAAGAATTGGTTTACCTGTGAATGTAATAAAAAACCTACAAGAGTTATTTTCATAAAGTTGGAATACTGCAGCTGAATCTATACTGGGTCACCTAACTCATCAGTGATGTGGTAAGGTAGGCATGGTTCATAATGTGAATATAAAGGAAGATGATCCCTTTCAAAAGTATGAGTATTTATTTACTGGTCTTTGCAAGGAATTCATTATGTTCATAAAGTTCCTATGTCTTTACCAATCATGCATTCTCCAGGGAAAAGTTCCAGCAGCCATGAGTTGCAGAAATGCAGGGGAATTATATGGAATGGAGAGGATATGCATAATTAAGAAACAAGCTTTAATGGTTGGATAAATAGTATGTTACTGTTGTAAAGCATTACAAAATCCATATATACATATTCCCACAAGAACTTACCAGAGCTATAAAGAGGGAACAGTTTGCACAACTGAAGAAGTAGCTTCTACTATATTAAATGCAATACATTTTCTTCATATTATTCTAATGAGGGATTCTGGCAAATCAAGTATGATAAAGAGAGCTCCAAACCCTGTACATACATAAAATACAGATTCCTCAGACTTCCATTTTATACTATATTGTCAGCAGTTGAAGTGTTTTGAAGAGCTGCCACACAGATGACTGATGGGCTTGAAGATGTTGCTAATATTTCTGTTGCTATACTTGTATGAGATGTAACCCAAGAAGGACATATAAAGAGATTGCTGAAACTGTGAATGGTGTATGGCAGAAGAAACAAATAGCTTGGTAAGAATTTCTGGGATAAAGTTAGAGTTCATTGGGGTCTTATGAGTTTGGAGTGGGGGAAAAGAAAGGAGTTGAGACTTGAGTCATAGAGTAGGGATGATGTTTCTTGCCAACTAGTTTTAAAGTGGGATTGTGAAGCTATGGAAATATGCTTAGCTTCTAATGGGATAACACAGCAAAAAGACTTGCAAAGCACATCATGCAGATGGTAAATGTAATGATAGGCATATGTTCATGGTCTAAATGGCTTGACATGTTGAGAAAAATAGTTTTATGGCTAGGAGTCAGAGGTATGGTAATGATATAGAAGGTTCAGCAGTTAGAATGGGGTAGTATGATGAGAGTACAGAAAAGAAAATAAGAATAAATTGGTTTGATTAAATGCACTATAAGAATTCAGAGAAAATTTAATAGTGATGGAATAAGCAATATATGCTACACTTGCATGTGGGGAAACAAGTCAGAAGAAGTTAGCAAATAAATAACTTAATGAGCACAGATGAATTAATGCAAATCAAACGCCATTAATTATGACTTAACTTCACTAAACTCCTTGCATTTTCATGTTTCATTCTGTTATTAGTGTAATATTAAGTAAATAAAATGATAAAAAAGATGTTGGCTACTTAAACTTTATAAATGGTCTTGAAGCATTTGAACCATGTCCACCATCATTCTACCACAGGTACTGATATCAAGCTCCTCCAATCTGCCTTCATACAGCTTGTGGTACAGACATTCCTCCATTTTAACTAAGTTCCTTCTATCTTTCTTCTTATAAGAATCAGAAATTTGCAAATGCAATCAATAGTCCACAGAAAGGTACATTAATGCTTTAGTAGAATATCAATTCCATTTTTCTGTTGTTCTCTTTTTGCTTTATAATAGTCCACTGTCCCCCTTAGTCATCTGATGTTGAGGTCCTCTATAAATGATCCAGACAAAAACCTCTGAAATAATCTGCCCAATCACAAACTGTCAAGCTATATTAACTAACTAACACAAAACTAAAAGCATTTACTAAGAGAACTGTGCACCCCTCCATAATCTTTGGAAGCAATAAAATCCCCTATAATCATCTTTATTAAATATGCTAACTTCATGTCACACTACTGAAAATAAAGGCAGAACTACCCTAACAGGGAGAAAACAGTACTCAGACAAACTGAAATCTTGTAGTCCCATAATATTAACATGGACCACATTTAGAAAATAACTTTATGCTATGGAATCTGGGGGTCTATATTACCAAATCAAAAACCCATTTCAGCGAACACCACAACACTGACACGTATAGCCTGAACCGCAAATACGCTGAACCCCCTAAACCGCAAAAATTCAAATCTCAAATCGTCATAGTCGGCCAACACCACTGCGCGCTACATACTACATACTCAAACATAATAAATAAAACACACACATACACTAACCAAACCCTACTTCTAACCCTACACTAAACCTTACATACATTACTATCTATGCACTTACCTTAACCCGCACCCTAACCCTAAGGTCCATAACTATCACACATTTACCTTACGGAGCTATACCGTAGACGGGCCAACCATGACACTTCGACATTTCGCATTTCACGGTTTTGAACATTTGCCGTTGCTGTAGTTTGCGCTATATGTGTCGGTGTTGTGGTGTTCGCTGAAACGGGTTTTCAATCTCGTAATCTAGACCCAGAATCTGGGTAGTAGCAATAAACAAACAAGAAATCAGTTAGTTATATGGAAGGCATATCACAGTTTCTATTTCTCATCCTTAGACCATTTCCATAAGTGTTCAACTTTCCTTGTTTATTTTCCCTTCTGTTTCTGTTATATATTACCTTATTGTTCTTTCAGCTAGCTTTAAACTGCCATACTTTATTAGTTATTGACAGTGTGAAAGCTTTTAAATTCTCCCTACCTTGAGATCATCATTACTAGCTATGTAAAACTTTTTAATAGTAGTCTTTCTTCACCAGTGTTCACCATTGAAGATAGGTGCCCATACTGAGTGAGATGTCTCATATATAATGGCATCGATAAAGAAATCTACATAATTTCACAAAATAATAGCTGACTGAATATCTGTATACTGATAGGGTCATATTGAATCAACTGCACAATTCATCAAAATTCAGAAATGCACAGGTTTTTGTGAAAATGTGACCTTACATATTAAAAGAAAATTAACCAAAGCTCATAAAAAATATTATTAGGAAGGCACACCCTCTGTTGTCCACATTTGTGGGTCTCTACCGTCATAACCTCATACTTTATTTATTTATTTATTTATTTTATTTATTTTACATCTGTTGACTGGGATATTCCAACTGGATATATGTCCATTTTCAGTGGAGGCCTGGGGAGAAAAACTCCAAGGAGACAAGTTAACAGACAAGCAGATAATTCAGGATACTTATTTTAAACTAGGCCCATTGGGCTTACAGTAAGGAATTAAGCATCAGAGAGGTACAGTTGATAACAAGTGTAAATAACAATATACAGAACAGATTAACACAGATAAGCCATCTTTCTTCAGTTGTGGTAAACAAGTTTTATGAGGATAAAACATGCAAGTTACAATGGTATAGATGAGAAAAAAGTATTAGTCTGGTGAGGAACAGGGACATAGCCATTTTATTCTTAGGTAAGATTTGAGAGTTATTTTAAATTTAAAGAGGGATGCTTCAAGCGTTAAGGATGTAGGCAGAGAATTCCAGAGTTTGGCAATATAAGAAGAATATAGGGAGTCACCAGCATGATTGTGAGATCTGGTAACTGCTAACAGTAATTTGTTAGTGGAGCAGAGTTGCCTAGGATAGGAGTACTATTGGATTAAGTTACTTAATGAAGGTGTTGTGTTTGGATGGTAGAGTAGCTTGTGTGTGATGATCAGCTGGTTATAGGTTAGTAGGTTTGGTAGTTCAAGCCAATCCAATTGTTTTAGATTTTGGCAGTGATGAGTTCTAAAGGAGCTGTTGTTGGCAAATTTGGCTATCTGATTATAACAGGAGGTCAATTTACTGGTTTCTTTTTTGGATAGGTTGGTTAAGATTGGTGATGCATATAGTAGAGCTGAGAGAAGGTGTGTTTGTGCTATTGTAGTTTTAGCATTGTGAGTCAGGAATGATTTGTGTTTGTAGAGACTACCCAGCTTTTTGTTAGTATTTTTTATGGCCAGATTAATGTGTGCATCAAATTTGAGCTTATTATCAATGGTGATACCTAAGGGCTTTGTGTGGTAGTCAGGTGATATAGTGGTACCGTTTTTTGAGTGGATAGTAAAGGAGGAGGAGGGGGCAGTAGTGATTGAAGGATGAAATATGAGGAGTTTAGTTTTTTTGGGGTTGAGTATTAAGGCATTGTCAGTAAGCCAGGTTTCGACTGAGTGAAAGTTTTCCTGGGTTATTTTGTGTAGGTCTGCTAGGGTAGGGGCACTGCATATTATAGTAGAGTCGTCAGCGTATTGGATGAGGTTTGAATTATTTACAGCTGTGTGGAGATTATTAGTAAAAATTAGGAATAGTAGGGTCCCAGTATGGATCCCTGAGGTACACCGAGTGTTACAGGTAAGAGTGGAGACAAGTTATTGTTCCATAGTACTGCCTGTTGTCTATAGCTGAGGTAGTTCTTAAACCATGAGATAGCCAAATTATCTAGTCCTAAGATAGAAAGTTGGGAGAATAATTTTTCATGATTAACCATGTCAAATGCCTTTGACAGATCTAGGAAAAGGGCAGCAGAAAATTTGCCATTATTTCTGCTGTGGTTAATGGTATCAGTGAATGCTAGCAAGGCAGTGGTTGTGCTATGACCTGGGCGAAACCCATGTTGAGTTTGGGATATAAGATCTTCCTTAATAAGGTGGGAAATTAATTGTTTGTGAATACATTTCTCCAGTATTTTAGCAAGTGGGGATAGGATGGCTATTGGCCTATAGTTAGATATATCGTAAGAATTGCCCCCTTTATGAAGGGGTATAATATAGGCTGTTTTCCAGATCAGGGGTACTGAGCTTTCAGAGATGGACCTGTTTATTAGGATAGAGACTGGTATGGCTATTTCTGTTGCTGCTAGTTTTAAGAATTTGTTGGGGAGGGAGTCTACTCCTAGTGTTGTTGGTTTTAATTGAGAGAGTAATTTTCTTATGTAGGAGGTTGGGGTGGGTTGAAGCTTAAAAGTTGGGTTATTAGGTTTAGGGTCAATAGTAGTGGTTTTGGTATAAGTTTGATTTTGTGAAAGGGCAAGAATGGTCAGAGTAAAGAAAGTATTGAAGGATTCAGCTATGTTTTCTGTCATTAACCCGGTTGTTGGGGGTGGAGTGGTGATTTTTCCAGGGCATAGTAACCTGTTTAATCCTGCCCAGAATTTTTTGGGTTGTCCCTGTGTTGATTTTGGTGGTTGATAAAGTAATTTCTTTTATCTTGCTTGACTAGTCTTTTGGTTAGATTTCTAATGTGTTGGTAGGCTTGCTGTGTACTTGGTGTTTTGTTGGATCTCCAGATTTTCCAGGCTCTGTTCCTTTCTGTTATTTTTTTGTCTTGTTTCCTTAGTTAGCCATGGAACTGTTTTGGTCTTAACTCTGGTAGTTCTTTCTGGAGCATGCCTATTTAATATTTTTAGAAATGTGGAGTTAAAGTGATTGATGGCTTCATCTAGTGGCAGGTAATATAGTTGGGACCAATTGTAGAGTTTTAGGTCATTTAAGAAGTTTGATAGGTTAAAGTGTTTTTTGTTCCTAATTGTTTGGAGTATAGGGGTTTGGGGGTGGTGGGAGTTGTGTTTAAGTAAGAAGGTTGTTTGATGGTTGCTTAGTGAGTCGAGAAGTATGCCTGCTAGGTAGGAGGAAGGCATTTTATTTAGTAAAATCCAGTCTAGAAGAGTTTCTTTTTTATTATTGTTGGTTATCCTAGTGGGTTCTTTGATTAGTTGAGAGAAGGAAGCTAGGTTGATATGATTAGTGGGAGCTTGGAAAGAGCATGTTAGCCAGTCAATGTTAAAGTCCCCTACTTAATTATTTGTCACCAAGGTCTTGTAACCCAAAAGAAAATGGAATAATTAGTTTTAACTTAAACAATGGACCAGATTCCAAAAGAGCTACTCTCGGTGTAAGTCTGCCCAGATTCCAAAACACCTGCTCTAAGCCTGCTGTAAGTGTAAGTGGTCTTTTGCATTGAGCGCAAGTCTTTTGGAATCAAGCCCCATATCTTCCTCCTTTTCCTAAGTCTGTGCAACCTCAGAGTTGAATCATTAAGAAGTGGAGTTGTATGGATGCTGAGTACTCCCAACTCCCCACATATATAAAAATTAAATATCCCACTGCATCTTTATGCCATTGTTTCCATAAGAGTCAGATAACTTTGCCAACAGCTGCATGTGTGCCTTTTCTCAGATCAATATATACTGTAAACTGGTTGATGCGCCTGACTATAACAGAAATGTACTGTCATCAAGCTGAAATCAGTGAATCACTTTGCAGTGATCCAACATTCAGTAATATGTTGTAAACCCACACAGGGTGCTTGTCTTTTTCTATTCTTGGGTACTGTCTGCTATAGACACACAAGCAACTTTGCTTTCCATTTAGTACCAGAGACACAGGTGATCCACAGAAACTACTAGCAGACAGGGACAATAAAACAGATCACTTGGTTATATCAGGGAAGTATAATAATATCAAAAATAAAAATATTATTTGAATTTATTTAGTTGACTGTGATCTCCATTTTTATTTTGTGAAGTAAAGTAGATTGCTGAAATGGGGAAATGCCAAAGCTGTTTGTTAAAATAAAACGAAGCTTGCAAATTATATGAATTTGTCTCAGCTTGACATGATCACAAGTAAGAAAATGTATCATTCCTCTGCAGTGGTTATAACATGACTTAAAGTGGTGCACTTTACCGCAAAACTCCTGTACATCTTTCTCTATTAACACACATGACTGTTAATGAGCATTAATGGGGGATGTTAGTAGAAAAAAACAGTGTGTTCTTCTCCACATCTGCAGTTCATATCAGCTTACTGAAAACAAATGGGGAAAATACTGAATTCTGACTTCCAGAAATTGAATTATAAAATAACATTTGGTGAAAAGCAGCTTAACCAAATAAAGCTTACCTTAAGTGCTGTTTTTATCAAAAAGAAAATCTGTTGAGATAATGGGGTATGACAGAGTCCTTTATAGCAAGTGGTTAGATTTTTTCTTGTTGCATCCAAATGAAGCTTCAGCAAGTTGATGTTTGGTATTTCTGAACCTGGTATTGTGAAATGTGGGTCTCAGTAGGGCTCCCTGTAGAATGTCATTTCAGCAGTACCTTTACAGCAGGGGTGGCATAGTGGTACAACAATAAGCATTGTTGCCACAAGTGTCTGGTTCTTTAATTTGGTTCTAAGCTGCTATGGCATTAGCGCAGAGCCCACCATGTCCTCACTGTACTTGCATATTTTTTTTTCTGAATTTTTCAATTTTCTCCCAAATCCGAAAGATGTAACATTTTATTTTATTTTTTTCATTTTATTTGACATTTGTTTACCATGAAAGTCCAACTAGGATAATATCTCATTTTCAGGGAGACCCAGTCAGAAAAGCTTCACATTGACATAATACGGATAAATAAAGTTATGACAAAGCCTAATACAGAAGAATGGCATACTTACGTAAGTAAACATTCAGCTTCAATTCATACAGCGTGAACCTATACATGCGCAGTGCAAATATTTGGACAGATAACAAGTTGAAAAAGAACCTTGTCAATAGATAAAGTATTCACAAGTTGCAGTTCATACACATGACAATAAACATGCAAAATACACTCTTTGGAAATGAGATGAGATAGCCTAGGCATAAATATTTTAGTTCTTGTCTAAGAAATAGATTTTACTAATTTCTTCTCGAGGAACATAGTCAAATTATGCCAGTGGTGGAAGGAGAGAGGATCTAGTTCAGCCTGGGGTAGTGCAGGAGCTGAGCCAAGTTTTATTTATATAGTCTTTTAGTAGTTGTTTGACATTAGTGAGGTTAGAGGTAGGTCTAATTGCAGAGGGATAGAATTCCATTTTTTAGCAACAGAGTAAGGGTAGAGAGTTTGGCCAGAGGATTTATGGAGTTTATATATGTTGAGAAGATGTAGTTCATTAGATCAAAGTAGCCTATTAGGCTGATAGGAATGGAAAACAGGAGGAAAAGCAGGGCAGTCATTGGCTTTGTGAATAATGTTGTATGTGGTGTATCTAAGTATTGAGGCCGTTTGAGTCAATTTAAAGCTTTAACCAACATGGAAAATCGATGCTGCACACCTATGGTCACTCCGTCGGTGGTCAGGTCTGACCATAAGCTAATCACCCTTGACATCCACATCCCTCCCCCACTCCCCAGTAAGGAAACCTCCTTAAAAAAAACTTCTCCAAAGCCAGCTTCATGCTACTCAAGTCAGAAGTGACAAAATTCATGACACCCATGCAGATGGGAACTGAAAGTTCAACTGCTGAATCCTACACTAAGGCACTGTACGAGCACATCTACTTGTGCATGAATCGTGCCATTCCAAATAGAACCAAGACACTCTCCTCCAAAAAAAGAAGCCAATCTGGTGGTCCCCTGCCATACACAAACTTTACAACAAAAGAAAGAAACTGTTGCAGAAAAGAGGAAAATCCCAGGATGCAAAAAACTCCCTTACCAGCCTCAGAAAGAAGCTGAGATCCCTCATAATATCCTCCAAAGCTAGTTACGAAAATAAAATTGCCAAAGATTCCAAAGACAACCACAAGGCATTCTATAGCTATGTCAAGAATCTAAATGGCAATGCTCAGATATGCTCTGAGCTGCAACAGAATGGCATTAAATATACTGATCCCAAGGATATTGCCGATATCCTGGCAGATCGAGTCAGTGCCAACTTCACCCCCTCTCACCCCCTAAAGGGCCAATCTCAATACCGAAAGATTGCCATCTTCTGGTAATAATGGCCACATAGGTAAAAAATGCACTCTCCAAAGCATCCCAGGCTGTATACTATATGAACTACAAAATGAACTGGTACCTCAAATAAGTGTCATGTTTAATCATAGCCTCACCTCAGGCTTCATGCCCACTGAGTGGAGCACAGCTACAGTTATCCCACTCCACAAGGGGGGATCCAACTTGGATCCTGGGAACTACCACCCCATCAGTCTGATGAACCTGATCTGCAAGGCCATGGAACGTATTATCATGGAACTTATAAACAAAGACATGGGCAACCTTCAAACACTGGACCCCACCCAGTTTGGGTTCGTGAAGGGCCGATCTTGTCTCCTGAACCTGATTGACTTCTTCGAATCAGTCTCCAGAGCTGTCGATGAGGGTAAGGTGGCCCACACAGCCTATCTGGACCTTGCCAAGGTCTTCAACACCATCCCCCACTCTGGAATCATAGATAAACTTACTAAGCTGGGCATTAATCCCTACATCACTCGATGAGTTGCCAACTGGCTTACTGACAGAATCCACACTGTAAAAGTAGCCATCTCCAAATCCAGCTCCAGACAAGTGACAAGTGGAGTACCTCAGGGTTCAGTCCTGGGACCACTCTTGTTTGGCATCTACTTCTCTGAAGTACAGGTCAACACTAAGGGACTCTGGCTAACAAAGTTCATAGATGACAGCAAACTGGGAGCCATTACTGAATCCCCAAATGATGTGGATATTCTACAAAAGGGCCTTACAGAAACAGATGCTTGGTGCTTGGGCTCAAGCTCAATGCCAAGAAATGTATAGTTATCCCCTTTGGGAAAAAACATGTACCCATGAATTACCACATGGGTGGCAGTACACTAAACACCGAAAGTGTGATATGAGACTTAGGGACACAGGTGGACAGTGGTCTCACCTTCAATAACCACATCGCCACAATAGTCAGGAAATCCTTCTATTTGGCACACCTCATCACTAAGGGCTTTTCATCCAGAAAAAAAGGATGTCATTGTCCCACTGTACTCATCCCTCATTAGACCCATTATAGAATACAATGCCCCGTTTGGTATGTACCTCTCAAGATATCTGCAACAACTGGAAAGGCTGCAGAAATACCTCACTAAAAGAATTACAAGCCTAAAGCAGATACCCTATGCTGACTGTCTAAAAAAACTCCAGCTATACTCTGTCACATATCGTCTACTCAGAGGTGATCTCTGCTTAACATACAAGGCCATGTCAAACCCAGAGCTGTTGGACATGCTACACTTAAAGAAATCCCAATCCCTCAGAGCGACATGCTCCAGGGATCTAAACCTTGTCATCACAATGAACAAAACATGCTGGAGGGATAGGTTCCTGACCCAGAGACTCCCCAGACTCTGGAATAGACCAACCATACATGTCAAGCAGAGTGCCTCTTTGGCCCTCTTCAAAAGGAATCTTGACAATTGGATGGGAGATAGGAAATTCACCCAGGGATCACATCAGTCGCCCTGCTAGACAGGGGTCCAGGGAAGTAAATATTGTGGGAAGAAATAGCCAAGGAATTGTTATGGCTAGGCTTGTATAGACCCTAGGGCCGATAGCCTAGTGCCAACCTATGAACCTAAGGGCAATACAGTAGTGGCTGCGATATTGTTTGTTGGTGGCAAATTTTGCAATCTTATTATAGCATGCCTTCAGCATATTTTTAACTTAACCTGAAGGTTGGCTAGGATGGGTGCACCATGTAAGAGAGATGGGAGAAGGTAAGTAGTGGCAACAGTGGTTTTGGTGGGGTTTGTAAGGACATTTTAATGTCTGTAGAGCACTCCTAATTTTTAGTGACTCTGTTTTATGTTATTTTAAACATACAGGTCAGATTTAAGGATATCATCTATAATCACACCAAGAAGTTTTTTTACGGGAGACCATTTCAATTTCAGTTTTGTTTAAAGAAAATATTTTGAAATGTGCTTTATCAGGTATGCGCAATTTGGGAGAAAATAGCAGTTAACCTGTTTTTTTTTTAGGGTTGAGTAGCCATTTCTCAAATGAGGAAAAAAGCTTCTTCTGTGATATGAAGGATATGAGACAGGTTATGAGATGCACATATAAGCATAGAATCATCAACATAATGTATAAGAGAGGTGGGACCTACCTACAGAGGTATAGAGGTCATTGATATAGATATTAAAGCAGAGGGTATGAAGAATAGAGCCTTGGGGTACACCAGTGAAGACTTGCAGGTATGGGGGGAGAGAGAGACAGAGAGAGAGAGAGAGAGTATTCTGCCATTTTACAGACTGGAGCCTGTTGTAAAATAACAATTGAACCACAGTAATGAAGAAGTCAGTAGTCCAGCTGAGATGGTTTATACAGGCATTTAGGGTGAGAATCTGTATCAAAGGCTTTTGACAGGTTGAGGAATAAGAAGGAAACAAGTTTCCCCAAGTCTCTGCTGGTGTCTGTTGTGTCAGTGAATGATAGGAGGGCAGATGTACTGTGTTTTGGGTGGAAGCCATGTTGGGTGGATGTTAAGAGCTATTCTTGTAGAAGACAGTGGAGAGGTTGCTTATGAATACATCTTTCAAGAATTTTTGAGAGAGGTGATAACATTGCAATAGGCTGAAAGTTGGAGACATCAGCCAAGATGCCACCTTTGTGAAAAGCGATAATGTAATTTTTTTTATGATAGTGAGTGTACATAGGATTCAGCTATAGATCTACTGATAAGGATAGAGACCGGGTGTGCTATGGTATGGACAGCTATCTTTACGTATTCAGGTGGGAGGTTGTCTCCTGCAATGGATCAGGGTTTGAGTTTAAGCAGAAGTTTTTTTTTTTGTCATTGATGTGGAGACAGGTCCTAAATGGAAGTTATCCAGACACAGTTACACACACAGGCACACACTTACAAATAAAATGACAGACAAGACAGTAATATCACACTTTTCCCAGTCTGATCATTCTGTATAAGATATGAGAGTTGTGGTTCTTAAAGAACATTTCTGCACACCTTTAGAAAGAAGAACATTGGAGATAAAGTTAATTCAGTTGTTCAGTCTGACAGTCAGCAGTTTGAACTTGGATGTTA
Organism: Protopterus annectens; assembly: GCF_019279795.1. Classification (NCBI taxonomy): domain Eukaryota; kingdom Metazoa; phylum Chordata; order Ceratodontiformes; family Protopteridae; genus Protopterus; species Protopterus annectens. The sequence continues at coordinate 1,739,444,429 of NC_056732.1, read as the reverse complement.
GTTTTATGAGACACTATAATACCTAACTTTATTTTTGAGCAACTAACACTGGACATAAATAAGGTATACTGAATGCAACAAATGCTTTTATTTCTTCAGGCAATAAATGATGTGATGAATTGCCTGAATTCCAACTGATGACTATTTCAGAGTATAACAGTAAGTGTTGAGATTACCAGGGTCTATGTTTTAGCACCTGTATTTTATTCACAGCAAGAGAATAGTTATTTTCACATACGGCAGCATTCTGGTCATATTACTAGAACCATAAACTTAAAATTCAGATAATTTGAACTTTATGACAAAACTTTATCCAGTTCTGCTATTCTTCATGGTATTATACTGCATGACAACACCATCTTCTCTCTCTCTCTCGCTTTCTCCTTCTTAAACACTTTCTCTCAGTTAGCTAAACATAGTCTGTTTAGTGTATTAACTGCATACAATATCCATACATTCAAACCCTGTCAGCCAGATTCAATAAAGCCTACATGGCCCGTTTACAGAGTGTACAGGGCGATGATCACACGATAGCGCACTATTTTAGATTCAATCTGCGGCTCTACACTGTATGTAGAGCCACGCAGAGTTGTGCAAACAAGTTAAACACCATGTTTTGCTAACAACAGCATAAGCAGCTGAATTGTATCCTAATCAACCAATCCAAGAAGGAGGAGTTATTCAACAAGCTATAAAGCAGCCATGTAGAATGTAGATTCAGTACTGGTTTTCCCTGTGAATTCCAAAACCTATTGGAATACAACCACAGAAAGGAGTCTGCACAGAAACAATGTTAGGGGCTGCTGTTGTTTTAATTCATGTGTATGTGCAACAGGGTGAAGTCTATGATGCTGCTGCTGCTGCTAATAGGTCAAGGCCAAGAAGGAGAAGAGTTTTCACACCCTGGTAAACTTTTCACAATCTACATGGTGTGGAAATTGTAGAGCATTACAGGGTGGACAGAGAAATACTACAGGAAATCTGCAACCTCTGTTGTCCTCAACTCATAGCTGGGGCAAATCAAGGGGAATCCATCCCAGTGGAGACAAAATATCTGTACCACTTAGAATTTTAGTTACAGGTACCTTTCAGAGACCAACAAGGGACACACTGAGGGTGTCACAGGCATCAGCATCCATTATCCTCCATCAATTCCTGAATGCTATGCTCCAACATGCCATTGACCACATATATTTTCCCCATACTACTGAGGACAGGGCCAGAAATATGCAGGAGTTCTACACTGTAGCACACTACCCTGAAGTACTGGGTGCCATATATTGCACAGATGTAGAAATTAAGGCACCACCCAGGGATTAAGGAAGGCTCTACATAAATAGGAAGGGCTTCCACTCTATTAACTGCCAAGTCATGTGTAATACAAAGGGAATCATCTTAAATGTGTGTGCTGGTAACCCCAACAGTTACCATGACTTACATATCTGGCACACCTCCCATCTGTATCAGATGTTCACTAGGGGTGATATCCCATCGGGTCATTTACTGGGGATGCAGGTTATACATTGGAACTGTGGCTGATGACGTACCATCAGAAATGCACACACGTCTGCTGAAGAATGCCATAACACATGCTCAAACCAGAAATATCATAGAGCTTGTGTTTCAGCTGCTGAAGTGGTGGTTCCAGTGCCTGGGATAGCCATGCAGTACAATCCATGTACATGTACTGAAATATTCATTGTATTTGCCAGGCTATTCATCATCATTCTGAGAAAACAGCTTCAGCAGGATCAACAAGGTGAAGGGGTACACATTCCACAACCAATGGCAAGATCAGCACAACCACATGCAGGAGAGGAGTCAGAGGGGGAACCAGCAGCTGCTGTGGGTGTAGGCAGATGTAGGTGTGTACAATATGCCCTCACATTGGCTAAGAGGCAACGTATAGCTGCATAGCACACTCACTCTCAACTTAAGGGGCTAAAACCTTCCTCCTATGCACATACATACAGTAACATTGATGCCAGACAATTCTCACAACCTTTACCTACCCATGTAATGGCTATGGGGTCTATATCAATTCATCAAAGATTCACTTCTGTGAACCTGACTTCATCAACCCCAAACCACCAAACTTCACTTCTGCAAATGTCCACACTGAAAAAAGATTTCACCAGGGTAAGAAAATACTTGGCCAGCACCACAAAGGAACACACACTGCAGTATGTCAAATGGGGGTGCACCCCTCACACCCCCATCACACTACAGTAGGGAAAAGGCAAAACTGTGCTGTTTGAAAAAAATGTTTGTGAAAAAAATGACTGTCTTATATAATTAGTACATTTCTGACTAGTTTCTGGCCTATATAATGCATTTTTAAAAGCTGACTCCTGTAATAAAAATACTGCATAACCCTGTTGCACTATGTCAACACACACAATCACATGTGCTGAATATACTGTAAAGAATAATGTCATTGCATTATCACTGTTTATTTAAAAGTTTTACACCTGGATTGACATGGATTGAAACCCAATATTATCTGGGCTCGAAAAGAAATGTGTCACACACCAGCTGCCACAGAATCTGCTAAGCAGCAGGTGTGTTTCATACACTCAATACTAACACTCAGACTTTAAGCAATGCAGCTCATGTTTCTCACTGCTTAACTACGCACAAACAAGGAAAGTAATTGAAATTTGTATCTTGCATGCGAAAACACTTTGTCAACTGTCACACAAACCCACTTCTCACCACTGCACTATACAAAGTCACTATTAGCATGTATTAGTGCTGTTTACTGTCCATTTACTCTTTATGCCATGAAATTACATGTGGAAACATAACATATTGAAAGCTCTATCTAACAATATGTCACATATTTATTTGTGCTAACGAAAAAATTATAAAGGAATTCTGATACACAGCCGAGTACAAATGATACTTTAATTAATAATTATGGTAAGCACTTTCACAATTCTACTGATCGCTTCATCAGACCATTAGAATACAAAATTGTAAAAGAACTTAATTTACAAAACTCTTAGCCAATCACAATTACAAACCTAATTCCAACTGAGAAATCATCTTACACATCATCCATTCAAATGATACAAAGTATCACACACTCATGCATAATCTTATAAGAGGTGCACCATTTAAAGACATAACTATTTTAAAACAAAAACTTCATGCATCAACCTATGTTATATAAATAACATAAATACTGGAAAAGTACATATGTAATACTACAAAAATAAATATATAAATCAATATAATTTAATATAAATACATTATATATTAATTTAATAAATCATTCATGAACATCTGAATTCATATCTTTAGATCACATGCCATGCTAGAAATGCTGGACATCCACAAATCTAATAGGACAAGAATAACTTGCTCCAGGGATCCCAACCTAGCCTGTGATTGATATGTGATCCATGTTGCCACTACAACTATCTTCTATTGACATGCCCTTAGCTGCTATATATTAGGTTGTTTCACCTGTCCTCATTCCCTGTGTTCATTCCTACAGTTGATTTGTGTGTCCCTATTCAGTATACACACTTCCCTTGAGTGTTTATTTTACATGGTAATCCATGTACCCTTACAGATTATTTACACAACTTTGGTACAGAATGCCAGGAATGGGATTTCACAATACCCTGCACTGTATGCACTGTCCTATACTGTGTTTGTACCATATGCATAACTTCATACCTCTCAAATGTTCAGATTTTCACAGAATGTCCAGATTTTTGACATATGTCTTTTGGTCTGTTTCTTATAAAAGTTGTGGTTTTCTATCATATCACTGGGATGATCTCAGGACTGATGTCACTCAGTAATTAAATACATTTCAGATTCAGATTTCAAATTCTTCAGAAAATGTATCTTAACACAAACCCTTGTTATTCTAGCTCATTTATAAGTTTAAAAGCGCAAATATGTAAAATCTGTCCCTATTTCTGGGTCATTGTCCCCCCATTATGTTGATCTTTGTCCAGATGTCTTGCATTAAGAGAATGAGAGCTATGAGAACTATTATCTGTTAAGTCCTGGTGATCATTGTGGAATTCCGTGCAAACTCACTAACCTGCTGTGCTCTAAGTTAAACAGGATTGATATCCGTGTTGGCTTACATGGTTTCTTGGCTGGCAACACTGTTACTAGCCATGAATTCGCACTTATTCACAAGCTTATTTACATTTAAAATATGCAGTGAGCATGGTTGCCCACTGTTCATTACCGCACACACATGTAAACTCCATGTAAGCCTTACGAGAAACCGACACAGAGTTTACTGAATCCCAGAGCATTTCTTATTCTCTTAATAGTCTCTGCCTTTCTCATCATAGTAAATTGCATATTATTGTTAATGCATATTTTCCGTTAACCAAAACCTCCATCTCACAAAGATTGCTTATTTAGACAGATCAATAGCTTACAAATTATAACTTTTTTGTTTTTCTTCTCTGGATTTAACTAATTTCCCTACACACCTCTTGTTTTATTTATTTATTTATTTGACATTTGTTTGCTAGGAAAGTTCAACTGGGCCAAAAAGTATCATGCAATACTAAAAACATATGAATGAAAACATATAATGAGAAAAACACAGAACATGTGTTTTATAGTAGAGTGCAATGAAAAGCAATAACATGAGTTGAAGAAAATATGTGAAGAAAAACTCATTAATCATATTATTTGTTACATAGATTAGTATTTGATAAATGAGACCTTGGGCAATTCTAATAAGATATTTAAAATACATATTAGAGATTACATGATTAGAGACAGTGAGGTGAAACTGAGTGATGTCTTAGTATGAGAAAGGGTGCTCATATTAGGGTTATAGAAGGAATTAAGGATGGAGAGAAAAGAGATTATAAAAATAGTGCAGGGCAAGATGTCTTCAGGTAGCTTAGGTGAGTAGGGAGGAAAGAGAGAGAGGTAGAGGGAAGGTCTGCAGAGATGAAGTGGATATGGTAAGGTAGTGGGAAAAAAAAAGAAAGAAAGGGGTGAAGTAGGAGGTTTGAGAGGGTTGTGGGGTGTGACTTAGGCTGAAGGAGGATGAGTAAAGTATAGTGAGTAAGTTCAGCCAGGGTTGGCACAGGAACAGGTCCAAGATTTTGTAAGGTACTCCTTTAGCATGCATTTAAAGGTGGGTAGGTTAGAAATGGTTTTGGTGGTTAGAGGTAAGGAGTTCCACTTTTTGGCAGCTGAGTATGAGTATAAGCTTTGTCCAGGGGATTTATTTGGTTTATTTATGCTGAGAAGTTGTTTGTCTTCTGATCTGAGAGTTGTTTCAGAGAAATATATGTTGATTAAAGGGGGTAATAGATGGCATGCTAATGGTTTGTGTATGGCTTTATGTACTGCTATTAGCTGAATGTAGGAGAGGTGGAGGGGGGGGGGGGTTCCAGCCAGCTTAGGGTATGCAGAGCATTACAGTGATGGGTCAGCCACCTAATGGTATGCAGAGCATTACAGTGTTGGGTTAGCCAGCTAAGGGTATACAGAGCTTTACAGTGATGGGTCAGCCAGCTAAGGGTATGCAGAGCTTTACAGTGATGGGTCAGCCAGCTAAGGGTATGCAGAGCATTACAGTGTTGGGTTAGACAGCTAAGGGTATACAGAGCTTTACAGTGATGGGTCAGCCAGCTAAGGGTATACCGAGCTTTACTGTGATGGGTTAGACAGCTAAGGGTATGCAGAGCTTTACAGTGATGGGTCAGCCAGCTAAGGGTATGCAGACGTTTACAGTGATGGGTCAGCCAGCTAAGGGTATGCAGAGCTTTACAGTGATGGATCAGCCAGCTAAGGGTATGCAGAGCTTTACAGTGATGGGTCAGCCAGCTAAGCGTATGCAGAGCTTTACAGTGTTGGGTCAGCCAGCTAAGGGTATGCAGAGCTTTACAGTGATGGGTCAGCCAGTTAAGGGTATGCAGAGCTTTACAGTGATGAGTCAGCCAGCTAAGGGTATATGGAGCTTTACAGTGATGGGTCAACCAGCTAAGGATATGCAGAGCTTTATAGAGATGGGTCAGCCTGCTAATGGTATGCAGAGCTTTACAGTGATGGGTCAGCCAGCTAAAGGTATGCAGAGCTTTACAGTGATGGGTCAGCCAGCTAAGGATATACAGAGCTTTACAGTGATGGGTCATCCAGCTAAGGGTATGCAGAGCTTTTCAGTCATGGGTCATCCAGCTAAGGGTATGCAGAGCTATACAGTGATGGATCAGCCAGCTAAGGGTATGCAGAGCTTTACAGTGATGGGTCAGCCAGTTAAGGGTATGCAGAGCTTCACAGTGATGGGTCAGCCAGCTAAGGGTATACAGAGCTTTACAGTGATGGGTAAGGGAGGATGGATTAGTAGCAAACTTGCCAATATTGTTGTAGTAGCTTTTGAGTTTGTTTTTTATGGATGCTTGTAAAGTGATTAGAATTGGGTCTCCGTAGAGTAGGGGGCAGAAGGTAGGTTTTGGCTAGAGTTATTTTTATGGGAGTGCTCAGAAAATGTTTGTTTCTATATAGCATGTCTAGTTTTTCATGGGTTTTCTTGATATTGCTTTGGATGGGGAGGTCAAATTTACGATTATCATCAATTATGACTCCTAATGGTTTGGTTGGAACTAACTCAATTTCGGTGCCAATTGCTGAAAAGATTTTGAAAGATGCCTTGTTAGGGCTGTGAGTTTTGGGAAAAAGAGAATTAGTTTGTTTTTTTGTGATTGAGTAAGAGTTAGCCTTTTGTAACTCATATTTCAATGGAGATGACAACGTGAGTGATTTTTGGAGGCGAGTTAAGGTGTTTGAAGAGCAGATAATGGTAGAGTCATCTGCATATTGAATCAGTTTGCCTTCACAAGAAGATGCATGAAGGTTACTAACAAAAATGATTGAATAGTGGAGGGCCATGGATTGATCCTTGTGGGACTCCTCTGGAAGTGGGAAGGTATGCAGAGATGGACCCTTGCCATTTTACAGCTTCTTGGCTGTTGACAAGGTAGCTAGAGAACCATTAAAATGATAGAGATGATAGACCAAGGGTGGAAAGTTAATTGGGGAATTTAGTGTGAGAGACCATGTCAAAGGCTTTTGATAGATCTAGAAATACTGCATATACAAGTTTATTAGAATTGCTTGCTTTGTCTGTTCGGTGAGCACTAACTTCAATGTGTCATGCTAAACTTTGATTTTACATGTCTTGACCCTATTCTACACTTTCAGTCTCCCTCTCTCTCTCTCTCTCTCTCTCTCTCTCCCTCTCCTTCACACACACACACACACACACACACACACACACACACACACACACACACGCGCATTGTCATTCTCTGAGGTGCAGTAGCATGATCTACGTGTTTTCCATTATAACGTTTTTCAAGATTCTTCAGCGAATTGGAAATAAATGATGTACTCCCCTTTCTATGCACAAGTGGATATTTAAGCAAAGTCTTTAACATCAGTAATTTAATAACTCCTGACAAAGGAGCTTGTTTCTCCAGCTTGAAAGCTCAAGTAATTGCAAAACTTACAATCGTCCAATAAACGGTATTGTATCACATCTGTATTCTGGTGTCTTTGTGTTTTCTGCTAATGGACCAACATGGTATTTCTTTTTTTTTTTTTCTTTTTCTTTCACCAGTGAAGATGAATTCCTGAAATGCTCTAATGCATAAAGACACTTATAAGGCATTTGTTTTTTGTCATTTCCTAAGTAGAGTTTGCCCTGGTCATACATGCATCCCTGCATGGACAGAGTTGTCCCACACAAAATGGCAGAAGATAAAGGACATTAGACAAACCACTTGGTCATATCAAGTAGTCATAACAGGAACTAAAGGTCAGTGCTGGTAACTTTAGGATAGCTTGTTGGAATTTTAACATCTTGGTAATTTACCATAATCCATATCTGCCAGGGAGTGTGTGTGTGTGTGTGTGTGTCTGTGTGTGTGTGTGTGTGTGTGTGTGTGTGTGTGTGTGTGTGTGTGTGTGTGTGTGTGTGTGTGTGTGTGTGTGTGTGTGTGTGTGTGTGTGTGTGTGTGTGTTTGTGTATTAGTATCAATATCTATGCAGATGCTCCAAGGCTAATGCTCAGGCAAACTCAAGCAAAAGTGTTTTTGCACCCCCCACACAGATTGTTAGTTTGATATATATATATATATATACATATATATATATATATATATATATATATATATATATATATATATATATATATACACATATATGTATATACTAACTCCGAGATCACACAATCCCTGTGGGAAAAGCATATTCCCCAATGCCAGGGATTGTCAGCCGACCAAAGTGCGTATATATATATATATATATATATATATATATATATATATAGATATCATACCGCTCAACCTCCTAGTGCAAGAAATCAGGACAAAGCCCGACAAAATGAGGGGACAAAGGCCCAAAAATAGGGACATATTTTAAATATTGCTCTTATGAATTTAGAAAGTTGCTAGAGTAACAGGGTTTGTTTAACATGCATTTTCTGAAGGATTTGAAGTCTGAAACTCAAATGTATGTCATTATGTAGCGATTTCAATCCCCAGATCATCCCAGTGATTTGCCAGGAAGCCAAGACCAAAAATATGAGCCAAAAATTTGGACATTCTGAGAAAATCTGGACAGGTGAGAGGTATGAATGTATATTTATATACATACATATATATATATATATATATATATATATATATATATATATATATATATATATATATATATATGGTTTAATGTCAGAATCTCAAGTTGAGATGCCCGCAGATGGAAAACTCAAAACACAGATGTTCGTATTTCCATGTGGCTGAACATCACAGTGTTTGAAAATTCATATTTACAAATGCACTGTGCATACGCTAATATAAATTCGAAGAGCCATACGGAGATTGCAGTACAGTGCGGCTTGGGAAACTCATCCCTTTCCTCAATGTAGTGCAATCTTGGAATACATTGTTAGCAGGGGGTGCAGGGGGACTTGCCCCCCTGCAAAAACATGATGTTGGGTATAGGACTTTCCTTTACCTGAGCTCCTATACGGACATCACATGATCTGTTCGGCAGCAATGTAGAATCTGCTGAATTCGTTCAGCTGATTCAACATTGTGACTTGTTCTGCATTTTGACTTTTGTTTTTTGTCAACATTTTGACAGAAGAATTTGGTTTGTGCTTTTGTCTTTACTAATTCACACAACACTTCATCAGACCTTAGCAGAATTCATAGTATTAATTCATTAATTAATGTGTATGGAGTTAGAACTTTTTTATAGGTTCATAGGTTAGTACTAGGCTGACTGCCCTTCCGAGCCTAGCCAATTATCCCTTGTGAGACTCAAACGCTGAACCTTGTGTTTGTAAGGCAGACACCTTAACCATTAGGCCATCCTCACAACCAAGATTATATCACCCCAGATGGGACTCAAACCCACAATCCCTGGCTGAGGAGGCCAATGCCTTATCCATTAGGTGTGTGTGTGTGTGTGTGTGTGTGTGTGTGTGTGTGTGTGTGTGTGTGTGTGTGTGTGTGTGTGCGTGTGAGTGTGTGTGTGTATGTGTCTGTAGATTTAGAAATATGTTTAAACATTTATGTGCAAGCTTCTCTGATTATATACTAACTCTGAGGTTGTGATATAAAACACACACACACACATATATATATATATATATATATATATATATATATATATATATATATATATGTGTCTATTTATATATAATATATAAAGATATATAGGTAAATAGATTGTGATATCAAAACAAGGCAACAGTGGCACTTTGCCCATAAAATATTTTTTTAAAAGAAAACAGAAAGCAAATATGGGTTGGAGACAGTGGCATTGACAAAAAGGCAGGAGTCAGAGCTTGACTTGGCAGAGTTAAAGATGTTAAGATTTGCGCTGGGTGTGCCGAGGATGGACAGGATTAGGAATAAGTATATTAGAGGGTCAGCCCAGGTTGGAAGGATTGGAGACAAAGCTAGAAAGGCAAGATTACATTGTTTTGGACATGTGCTGAGGAGGGATGCAGACTATATTGGGAAAAAGATGCTAAGGATGAAGCTGCCAGGTAAGAGGAAAAGAGGAAGGCCTAAGATAAGGTTTATGGATGTGGTGAGAGAGGACATGCAGGTGGTTGGTGTGACAGAGCACGATGCAAAGGACAGGAAGAAATTGAAAGAGTTGATCCACTGTGGCGACCCCTAATGGGAGCAGCCAAAAGAAGAAGAAGAAAGCAAATTGACAGTACCATGGTGCAAACTCCACTGCAGGGCATGTGCATACCCACAAATACTCACACATAAACTCTGGAGTCTGCCATTCCAGTTTAGGTTTAGTCCCATATTATAACTTAAAATGATAGAACCCTGTTTAGGCTCATGGTGTACTTCTAATGGTAAACAGGAGGTAAGGTATTAACTGGTCTCAGTTTTTGCAATCTTCCTCAATAACTGTTCTTAGCATTGATTTTAGGGTTCATTTAAAATGTTCCACTAACTCATATGTCTGGGGATGGTGCACTGAGATTTTTAATTGCTTGACCTTAAAGCACTGGCAATGTTGCTATATTATTTTGGGCATGAATGTATTCCCCAGGACAATCAGTATTTCCTTACATATCCTTACTTTGGAAAACAGTAAGACTAATAGCCTATCTATAGATTTAGCATTAGCCTTATATAGGGGATAGCCTCATTGTACTTAGTTGCATAGTCCAAAATAACCAAGATATATTTAAACTAATTTCTGGATTTTATAAATTCTCCATCCATGCATCCATAACTCCTTTATCCCATTTTTTGCACATGTTGACAGTGTGTCACATCAGTAGTGACAATCATCTAGAGGCAATATTCATATCACCAGGTGGCTAGCCCTGCCATGGATGTCCATACCGATATGATAAAATGGCATTTATGTTAAGCACTAGAATCAAAGGGCTTATTAAAGCCTGGGTAAGATGCTTTCTCTTAGCATAGAAGTTCTCAACTTCTTCATTATTCCTGGCCACTAAAATCTTGATGGGATCCATGCTTTAACCTTGTCTCTTTTTAGATGCCTCCAAGTACATTTCTATGTCTTAGACTTAGAAAAATATTTCCAAAAGGTTTTGGCATTAATAGTTTATATACTACTTCCTCTCTATCCTTACTCTGTACAATAAAATATTCTCTATCCCACAATATCAGTAAAGATCAGGGACAGTTTGATCACCTTCTTTCCCTACAATGTTAGCTACATTTTTTCTTGTTTTGCTCTGAGTTTCATCTTCCCACTGTGCCTTCTAAAGTTTACCTGCATTACTTAAGGGTCCTGGACATTTCTTCAGGGTAAGTCTACCATGAGGCAGAAGGTAATACCTCCTGTCCTGAAAAACAAGCACTGAGATCTCAGTGTCTAAATTGTCTCATAAGAAAGGAAGATCATGTCAGCACTCTTTAATGTCAGTTGTTCTTTCTACGTTATTCTTTTTTCCAGTTCCTTTTCTTTCATTGATGTATATAATCCTGATTCTTCTGTTTAAGGTTCCTGCATTTCACTGAGGCTCTGTTTAAGGATATATTGTCTCTCACTGAGCACTAACATTTAATTTTTCTCTTCTTTTTTATGTTTCTTTCCCTCTGTCTAAGAATGACTGAATATGGCACTCTCAATTTCTCTTTCTTCTCTAGGTTCTTCACTTTCTGCAAAGGATTTGCCTTCAGCACCTTTTATCACTTATAGATACTTGTTGCCTACACCCATCCATTATTTATAATTTCTGTCTTACACTGACAAAGATGGATTTAGAACTTTGACCATGTGCTATTTCTTCTTCTTCTTCTTTAATTATACTATTATATTCTTTTTATTGATAAATATCTCTGTTCAGCAGTCACTGCATAGAATTTTCCGTTTATTTTGCTTTCTGTTTTACCTTGTCATAAAATCTAGAATTTGTTTAGATGTTGTACATTTTGTGCAAATTCTAATTTTATTCTTTTGAAGTACAACCTAATAGTGAGTGAGTCATTCTCTTTATTTCTGCTAGTCATTTCTACTCACTGCTCTGGAGCATTTTCAAACTGCAACAACACTTCTACTCTCTGTTTTTAATACTTCCAGTTAGCAATAGTTTACTACATAGCATCTTTCCTTCTATCTGCATGGCTCTTGCTGACTGTTCTGCTGTAAGTATGTGATGATATTTCTATTTAAATGATATAGGTTATTCCTCTTTTTGTACCCTTTGACTTTGTTTTATAATTTTGGGGGCTTTCTAAAATTATATCCAAATCTTTCCTGGATTTGTGCATTCTTATAAATGTGTTGATGGATGCTTCCTACCTCTTTTCTTGATTAAGCAAAGGTGGAACTGTAGGTTTACACAATTGCTAGTTGTCAACCCTACATTGATAAAGTGGTCTGTAAAGACTACCTCTACAAATATTTAAAGTTGGGAAAGTGTTTTGCTATTTTCATAGCATGGGTTAAATTAAGAACTACAGCAACATGATGGACTACCTTTCCAAATACAGTTTGCATTCCTACTTGAGTAATTTAACATTGTTTTCTATCTCCATGAATACATAACACTGTAAAATGCTTTCATAGTAAGGGACTTTGATTGACATACATAATAATCTTTTATGAGTTAATCATACTTCCTGTGTCTAGTATTCATTGTAGTTCATTATCATCAGTTAAGAGATCACACTTACAGTGGTATTAATAATCCTAAAGTTGGCATTTTCATAGCAGTTATTCACAAAGTATACCATTACATCTATATGCAAATATGTTAGTCATAGGTAATTTACAATGACTGTGGCAATGCAACAGTATTTTCAAGGAAATGCCTACTTTAATAAAAAGAGTGAAGTTGCTTAAACTTTTTATTAAGTATATGTGAAATACTATGTGAAGACAATGCTTGTATGATTTTGGAAGTGTCCGGGTATTATTATAGACAAATGTGGCTATGCAAAGGCATGCTTGAAGTATTGAAAAATATTTAAGGCAAACAACAGTTAGCCCAGCAATTTGTATTATTTTTTAAAAATGTGTAAAGGGGTTTTATATATTTTCTATAGAGGTATCTACTCTGATTGTTTCATTAAAAGATTAGAAAGGGAAAGAGAGGAAAAATGGAAAATGGGAGATATAAAGATGGACACAGAAGGAAGGCATAATGAGGGCTGTGCTGGATGAGGTAGGTAAGGGGTTCTATGTTTTTGGTGGTGGATAGACCCCCCTATTTTTTCAATTTATTTTTAAATAAGAGGGTAGTTTGGGTAGGAAGTAGGTTAGAGGGTGTAAGAGGGAGGATTAGTGAACACATGAACATCCCAGTCCACAAGACATCAAATATTTCCACTGCCAGATGGTGGTACAGTGGAGGATCACAAAGTTGATGGGGTGGAGGTCTGTCCTGGAATGGTTGTCAGATCTGATTGGTACAGTGAGTCTTGTACCCACTTAAGAATATCCTGGACTGCCCAGAGCTGTCTCTCCACTACCTTCTCCACCACATCTTCAACCAAGTCCTGAAGCTCACAGTCTGCATGACTTGCCAGACTGCACCATGCCAGGATACCTATAGGACTGGTGCCAGCTCCCTGCCATATGAGGATTCCCCTGTATGGGCAAAGGGTGAACTTTGCCTGACCACAGGCAAACAGCCACTGGACCTGTGGAGAAACATAAACTGGTAAAAAAAGAAAAACAAAAGAAAAGGCAAAAAAAGAAAAGAAGTACATAATTAAAATAAGAAAAGGTAAGAGGGACGGTAAAAAGGCAAAATAAAAATGGAGATAATAAACATACTCATAATTTGTTACTACATTAGTACATACTTTATTAACAATGTTTACATATTTTTATTCAGGAAAAAAGTATTCTAGGAAATGGTACTGGAAAGCTGTGAACAGTCAGTACAAGGATATCAAATAGTTATGATTTTTATATTTCTAGTCTCCTGATAATAATGAGATATGTAACATATGAAATGGTAACACATTTGAAATTTAATACTGTTATAGATTATGCTGAGTTGTGAACTGGAAGCAAATTGCTTCTTTTACATTTATGTATAAATTACTTCCAGATTTATACTTACAAAATATACTGAAAAAATTCAGCTTTTATCCAGCACATTTCTTTAGTAAATGATGCTTTTTTTATTCTAGAATCACATTTGCACACTCAGCAGCAACTTCAGTAAGTCTCTTCAAGTATTTTTATTCCTGTGTAGAATTAAAGGCAATCTCCTCTTCAGCTGCATAAACAGCACACAAAATAAGCCATAGCTGCTAATCTATTATAAATGTGTATTCAAATCTATCTCTTATAATTATACATTTATGAATCAAAAAAGCACAGAATTTCTTTTTGTACTTGTACTGAAGCTGTGTACTTACAATCAGAAAAACAGAATTTCTGTATTTATTTGTACTGAAATATTATTTTTATGCTTACATTTATTAATAAACAAAACACATAATTTCATAATATATTTGTTCTGAACCCACCTGTATTAGGAAATATTTCCTGTTTACAGCAAGTTAAAGCAGAAGGATATCTTGACTTCCTCCAAATTGTTGCATTTTGTTGACTGTGTACAGCTTGTCTATTTGTGAGATGGTTACTTTCTTTAATATTTCCATATATTTCCCTTGAAGCTTCTGCTTTGTACTATGCCTTGTGTACTTTACCTGCATTTTTAAGTAGCATCATGTAAAGTTGCTGTAAGCAATATACTTATAAATTCTGAAAGTAATAAATTGAACAGTACATTTCTCACTAAACTCTGTGCTGGTCATTCAGTTGTTACTTTAACCCCCACCCTCTCTCTTCATAGGGTGTGATGCCTAAATGAGGTTGACCATCTTGAATGTGCAGTTATTATTTTGGGGGAAAAAATTACTGTTTTATATAATTAGCACATTTATGACCGGTTTCTAGCATACGTAAAGCAAATCATTTTTTTAAACGCTGACTGCCTGTAATACAAATATTTCATAAGCTAATAACTACAACATATGAAATTATGTATATATATATATACTTATGTACATTTATACTTTTATGTATGTAATTTGATTATATATAGATACATATTTGCATTTACACATACATTTGTGTTGCATTTAGCTGCATGTATATAATATTTATATAGCATTTTTACAACCTATTTGAGGTAAGATGAAAAAATAAAATGTTAAAATAGTTACCATAGAACTCTGGCCTTCTCTCCCTAACCTGCTCTAACTACTTGGTCAGCTGGCCAGTCATGCGCCTCTGTGGGTCATTGTATCTGTACCAGCTCTGGTACCCAAAGCAGGTGGTCCCTGTCAGGAATAACACTCTTACTAGATGTTTATGTTTTTACACTCTGTACCAGCTATCGCCCTATCAGTTCTGTCTGGGTATAAGTTGTGCAAGAGATAGACCATGATTTTTGTCTCCTTATCAGACCAGCTTGGAGCTCAGCCTTGTGTCCTCCCAGGTGCTGCCATCATTCAGAGTTGTAGTACCAAAGTGAAGAATGTAATTACTGGACAGTGGTTCAGAAGGTAGGAATCACACTTCCTGGGGTGTGACAAACCCAAGTGCCGTGTATGGTCATTAGGCACACAACTGCTATTTTTGGCAAGTTTGGGTTAAACTGCATTGTCACATAGAGATGCATACATTTTTAAAGAAATATTTGTTTTTGTGCTATGGCAAATGAAAGTAAATAATTATATAATTAGTTTGTCATTTGCTTATATGTGTTATTGATTCTGCAGAGTAATGTTTTACCCTGATTTGCACAATTGTTATTAAGGTTTTGCATTACTCATTTTTAAAAACATGCAGTTAAATACCTTTTTTCACTTTAATATATAAATAATTCTTAAAGTTTGTGTCACTTTGCTTTAATGAAAATTACTGAATGGTATGAGCTAAAAAGGTATGTCAGTGTATGCAAGATAGGTATGGATTACACTTCAGGATTGTAGATCCTAAATGCTGTTAACTCCATTTTACCTTTTCTATGCATAGGGAAATTTGAGATGTCTTAAACATTGTTGCACATTTATAAAGATTGCTGAGGTAGTCGCAGCTCAGTGGAGCTCTTCCACATCTGTCCAAGGTCCATTAACCTTCATTTGGGTTACTGTGATTCATACAGATAAGCATAACTCAGTGTATTCTGCATACAAAACATGAACGTAAGCCTAATTTTATGTGCAGAAGTCTAATACCACCATATTTAGCTGATATCAATTGAATTAGACAGCAAGAACTTTGGGAACTCGCAACATTATTCAAATAAGACAAAACTACAAAATGACTTAAAACATTTTTGGGAAGCAGTGCATATTCAATATCTAGATCATTAATTACAAAGAGAAATGTATTTCTCATTGATGTAACTGTCAGATGCAGCTGATTCATTTTATGGTTAGTGGCAGGTGTGTCATTCATAAATGGTAATTCTTGACAGTACAACTGGAATTGTATGGGGAAGGCATGCTCATGGCAATGTGAATGATATGTGTTTGTTACATTTTTTTGTAATTTATAGATTATACAATACAGGATATTATTACTCAATTTTATTGGAGTGAAGTCTGATTAACTGCATTTACATCACCGTATTTTAATGTTGCTGTTGTGTGAGATATAATTTTTTGGAGTGTTATCAGCCATGAATAAAAATCATGGCAGCATGGAATTGATAGGAGAAGGATTTCACAACTGTTACCAACAGCACTTAATGGCAATGTAGTGATAAGTTTTTGCAATAATATTCTGCATCTGTGGATGACACTATGCAGATTAATAGTACACAGTTTCAACTGGGTGAAGTTTGAGTTGCAGTATCCATATGATAAAAGGTATTGTGTCAGGATAGATAGATAAATGCTGCTGCTGTAATTAGTCATTTTGAACTATTTATTTGTGAGGAATGCAGGCATGCTTTCATTACGTTGTTGCATGGGTGATGATTGGATGTCATTTTCTTAACTCAAGCTTCAACAGGTTACTTTTGCATGTTGTTTTAGGTGAATGCATAATGCAGCAGCAAGAGACTGGACAGAGAAAATATAATTTTAGCTATGAGGAGAAGTGCATCCTCATGGCAGCCCTTAGGATATATGGCAAATGCCTTTCTGGAAAAGAGGGACCCAAGTAAGCTGCCACAGCTAAAGCCTAGAACCAAGTGTTTATAGATATAAATGCTGTTGGTGGAAAAAATCCCACATTCACACCACAAAAGAAAATGGCCAATTATATCGTAGGCCGTGGCAGAGCAAAGGCAAGACAGAATGAAATTGTCCAAAGCAATACATGGTGGGACATTATACAATCATTCCTTTAAGACCTGATGAGGAGTACCTCCGCTTCATATTTGGAGATTACTATGACACAAATGAGGATTGCATGGGCATACCCTATTGGCAATTACCCATGTTAGCAGTACCCAAAGATATCCATTCCTGAAGGTTAGTTTGACCTCCACAACATACTTACATGAAGAGAATGGCTGCGCAGGTTAAATGAGTACATGTAACACATGACATTCACTATTAACAGGCAAATCCTCTACTACAGCACATCATGACATTGAACAAAGTGTTCATGGTAAATGTCCTGCACACCTCCTTACACAGACTAGAGTAGGGTATTCCAGTGTCTGATTAGTAATATCACCAATGGATTCTTCACAGGATCAGCAGCACACATGAGCAGTTCCACTATACCAGTAAATGTAGAAGATTTCAGCAGCAGAATGGCTGATGATGATGATAATGATGATGATGATGATGATGATGATGATGATGATGATGATGACAGTTATATTTATGACACAGCCTGAGGAAAGTGGTACACATTTTACAGGTTTGATGGCAGGGTCAAACACCCTAAAACAAGTAAATAACTCTACGGGAAGTGACACTGCATCACAAAGTCAAAAACAGGCTGAACATTACACTACAGGCTGCACAGGGGAGAAAACCCATGCACTTCAACACCATTGCCTCTGGAACCACAGGAACACTTTTTTGATGACTGCACAAACACAAGGGTAACAGTGGCACTGTGATACCATTATAAACGGGTGCCAGGTGCAGACACATGTCACATCTACCTCAGGAAACATATAAAGCATTATCTACTCAGCAGCAAATGTGCAGCAACATTGTTAAGGTTCATTCCGCTGTCACAGAGAGTCATGTAGAAATGATAAGAGTACTGCAGGGTGTACATGAGGATTTCCAAAAAAACATGGAAGTGACAAATAGTAGGCATAATGTCATGCTCAAACTCATCCACAGTACAGTGACACACAGCAGTCATGTCCACCTTCATGTTTTCACTAAGTAGAACCTACCAGACTCCAGTAGGAGTCAGTACTAGACGGGGACAATAACAGGATGCTGTCCATACATGTGAGGGCATATCACATTGCAATACAATTGTTTCTCTAGAAAGTAGTGGGATAACGGTTTGGATCAAACACAACAGAATTCATGTATGAGCATTCATTTACACATTGCCGATTCAATTAGCCTCATTCAAAGTCTTAGTCACACAGCACTGTGAGGTCAGTCTTTGATTATTACTTGCATTCCATAGGTCACATCATTGCAGCAAGTCAGCATGAAGCTCACATGACAGACGATCCTCAACATCATGTGTTGCTTCACCTGCCCTGATTTAGGGGACATTGTGTATGACACATTTGACCTTGACCTACTATGACTCATAACTGACATTTCAACTACTCAACATATGAAGAGTTTCAGTGCACTACCATGCATTTCAGTAGACTAATTTCACTATTTAACATAAAAAATATGTACATAACTGTGTTGGAATATGCACACATGCATTGCAATCCAATATTAATCAGCTTTCCCTAACCATGTATTTCATTTCACTAACTAAAGAAATGGAAACAAAGCTAGAGGTTATAACATGCAAATTTCAATGTTTAACATCAGTAAGGGCTCATTCATTATCAACAGATTTAATTCACTTATGGTAAATTTGAGATTTGCACAGAACATAATAACAGTAATAAACACTACTGAGAAAGATTAACACACACTCCTGAAGAAATAGATGACAAGAGTATCCTGCCATCAACAATTCCACTGTTGACACTTCAACCTCAGCACTGCAGAAATTATTATTATCTCTGATTACAAAAGTTGGTGTGTATGACCTTTTACTTATTTATCTTTTGTTAACCACTAGGCCAGTAGTGTCTTTCCAGGGGAAACGTGAGGTGGTATTTATACTACTAGGAAAATTTGGCAAGGACATCAGGGAACTTCGCCTACTCTTTTCAGTTGGTGCCATGGAATCTTTTACATCCACCTGACCTTGGTTTAACATCTCAATGACAGGATGACGCACTCAGGAGTGCATCACCCATTATGCTGTGTTGCAATGTCAACAATCAGTCCTCCTGGTGTGAAAACAGAACCCATAGCTTTCTGCACCATCGGGAGTGTGTTACCTGTTGCACCACTGACACTAAAGAACATAAGGAATTAATCTGATGTGCAGTAGCTTAATACAGAACATTAAAATATTTGTAATGTGTCAAATAAAATTGCTATAATTGCATGAAAAATCAATTTTCCTTTTCTGTGCAATGTATTAACTTATGTTTAAAGCTTATGGTAAATACAGTTTTGCGACATCCAGTCGGTCAACAAGTGCAATAACATTTTTAAATAACTTAACAGTGAAGCAGATTCAATACATGCATACTTAAATGGAGTCCATAAGCAAAACATATTCAACAAAATAGTAGCGAATGTATGCCAGTTGTAATCACTGAACACTTGTCAGTGAGCAGTTAGGCATAACTTTTATAAACATTATTATCTTTAACTATACCATAGCAAATAAAAAATATATATTTAAGGAAAAGGGGGATGTCTGATGAACAGTAACAGCAGATCTTGCACCACACAGCAGCAGTGCATGCATCAGTTATACTCTGTGTTTGTATATGAAAGGAAACACTAACCTGAATATCTTGGTCCATAGTTTTGGACTAGGCACTGCCTTTTGACTTGAATAGCCATATACCATGTATGAGCATGCCGCATGGGGTCCCTTACTACTGTTGCTGGCTGGCCACCATTAATCATGGTAGGACCTGTGCTGGGAGCTTCGGTCACATCTTCAGTCACTTCATCACCAGACTGAGGCATGATCATGTTGTGCAGAATACAACATATGGTAATCATCAGGCATACTGAGGGGCACATCAGACTCATCCAGGCAGTGAAAAATTAAACAAATACTCTCTCAATGACAATAGATGTCTGGGAAAGGACAGTGTCAAAATTCTCTTTAACATCTCTGGTCGGAGTCCTCAACAAAGTCATAAGCTATGGCTCCAGTGGATAAGCTGCATCACCTGAAAAATAGAAGGAAAAAAAAGAAGAGGGTAGACTCAATAATGGAAAGGTAGATTAGTATTAAACAATTTTTGAAAAGAATAACTAATAAGATCATTATAATTCAAAATTCTATTTGCCAACAAGGTGACCACTGAGCATCGTATCAAGCAAGAAGAGTTGGTATAGTGATCTTTTATAGGTTCATAGGTTCATAGGTAGGTACTAGGCTATCGGCCCTGGGGCCTATACAAGCCCAGCCATAAAGGTACCCTGGCTTTTGCCACCCATGAAAATTATTTTCCTGTGCCACTGTCAAAAAGAGCCACAGAGGTGATCCCCGGGGTGAATTTCCTATTTCCCATCCAATCATCAAGATTTTTCTTGAAGGGTGCTAATGAGGAGCTTTGTTTGATATAGATAGGTAGTTTATTCCAGAGTATGGGAGTCTCTGGGACAGGAATCTATCCCTCCGGCATGTTCTGTTTATTGTGGTGACAAGGTTTAGGTCCCTAGAGCGTGTAGCTTGGAGGGATTGGGATTTCTTTAAGTGGAGCATGTCCAACAGCTCTGGGTTTGAAGTAGCTTTGTATGTTAGGCAGAGATCCCCTCTGAGTAGGCGATATGCGACAGAGTAAAGCTGGAGTTTTTTTAGACGGACTGCGTAGGGCACCTCTTTGCGAGGTATTTCTGTGGCCTTTCCAGTTGTTGTAGATGTCTTGTGAGGTACATACCAAAAGGGGCGTTGTACTCTATAATGGGTCTAATGAGTGATGAGTAGAGGGGAACAATGACCTCTTTTTACTGGATGAGAAACCTTTTGTGATGAGGTGTGCCATGTAGAAGGATTTCCTGACTACTGTGGCAATGTGATTACCAAAGGAGAGACTACTGTCCACCTGTGTCCCAAGGTCTCTTATCACACTTTCGGTGTTAAGTATACTACCGCCTATGTTGTAGTTCATGGGTACAGAGTTTTTACCAAAGGGATGACAATGCAATTTTTAGCACTGAGCTTGAGGCCATGGCTTTGACACCAGGCATCTGTCTCAGTGAGGCCCTTTTGTAGGATGTCCACATGGTTGGGAGTTTTGATTATGGCTCCTAGTTTGCAGTCATCTGCGAACTTCGTTAGCCAAAGACCTTCTGTGATAGCCTGTACTTCAGAGAAGTAGATACCAAACAGGAGAGGACCCAGGACTGAACCCTGTGGTATTCCACTTGTCACTGGTCTGAAGTCAGATTTGGAGTCTGCTACTTTCACAGTGTGGGTTCTGTCAGTGAGTCAGTTGGCAACCCATCTTGTGACATAGGGATTTATACCTTGTTTAGTGAGTTTATCTATAATTCCAGAGTGGGGGATGGTGTCGAAAGCCTTGGCAAGGTCTAGATAGGCTGTGTGAACCACCTTACCCTTGTCTACGGCTTTGGTGACTGCTTCAAAGAAGTCTATCTGGTTTAGGAGACATGATCTGCCTTTTACAAACCCAAACTAGGTGGGATCCAGAGTTTGGAGATTACCAATGTCTTTGTTTATAAGTTCCATGATGATACGTTCCATGGCCTTGCAGACCAGGCTCGTCAGGCTAATGGGGTGGTAGTTCCTGGGTTCCCCCCTTGTGGAGTGGGATAACCATTGCTGTGTGCCATTCAGCAGGCACAAAGCCTGAGGTGAGGCTATGATTGAACATGGTACTTAGGTGGGGTGCCAGTTCATTCTGTAGTTCGTGTAGAACGCAGCCTGGGATGTTGTCTGGTCCCATGGATGCTGTGTTCTTGGCTTTGGAGAGTGTGGTTTTTATCTGTGCAGCTGTGATTACAGGAACTTTGCATTCTTCCGGTATAGAGATGGGCTCTTTAGGGGGTGAGAGGGGGGTAAAGTTAGCACTGAACCTATCTGCCAGGATGTTGGCAATATCAGTTGGGTGTGTATATTTAGTGCCATTGTGCTGTAACTCAGAGCAGATTTGAGTGTTGCCATTGTGATTCTTGACATAGCTATAGAATGCTTTGTGGTTGTCTTTAGAATCAATGGTGATTTTGTTTTCGTAACTAGCTTTGGAGGATTTTATCAGAGATCGCAGCTTCTTACTGAGGCTGACCAGGGAGCTCCTCCACTCGTGGGATTTTACTCTCTTTTGCAAGAGTTTCTTCCTTTTGTTGTACAGTTTGTTTATGGCAGGGGACCACCAGATTGGCTTCCTTTTTATGCCAGATATGGGAATCATAGGCCTATCAGAGTGCTGGGCTAACAAATTAATGTTGCATCCCAATGCATTACACACTACCTGATAGTTGATGGAATGGTAGCCCTTCCTGTTCACGTCTATATTACATAATCAAACTTTTAAAAGTTCGAATGTCATATGGTTGACACCATATGATCGAACTTTTAAAAGTTTGGAAATGTAATAAAAAAAAAAATAAACCAAAGAAAAAACTTACCTGAACAGTTTAAGAAGGGGGGCAAGCCCCCCTGCACCCCCTACACACACACCCATTCTTTAAATATACCATCTCCGAGATTGCAGTACAGTGCAGAAAAGGAAATCTTCCCATTCTGCACTGTACGGAGATCTCTGTTGAAATATTAGAACTTTTAAAAGTTCAATCATATGGTGTCAACCATATGACATTCAAACTTTTAAAAGTTCAGCAATGTGATATAGACCCTCCTGTTCTAGTACTACTCTTCCCGTTAGACCTGGAACCCTAACAGCAACATGGGTGCAATGTATCACACCTAACACCTCAGGAAAATGTGCAACCCCATAAAAGGCACATATGGACTGGGCTCAGTCCTGAGGTGATACTGGGAAATAGATGCATTGATCTACAAGAGTCAGGAGTATTTCAAGGAACTGCTGGAGTATCCTTGAGGCAGAAGCTTGAGAAATACCTGTGTCCCCAGTCTGTGTCTGGAAAGTACCCAATGCAAGATAGTGAGAGCTGTATATAACTTAGTAGAGACAGGTATAGGAAGGCCATGCATTCCCCTTCTTCCCGTCTGTGGGCCATACATGCTCACCAAAACCTTTAAAATATCCTGGTCTATGCTAAACCCATCAATGACTTCCTGATTATCAAAATTATACTGAATAATCCTCCATCTATATCTTCACCTTGTTGGCCGGTAAGCGCTGCTTTGGCTTGGCCAAAACAAGTAGCTAACACTGAGAATTGGCTAGGGTAGCAGCAAGAGAGAACATTTTCAATGATTGCAAAGAAGACAGAAAAGGCACAATTCTGCCTTTTATAATGTGTCTGTGGCAATGTGGAAACACTTGAAAATATGACTGAATCACAAACAGGCAGGAAGAGGACTTGTTAGTTAAGAGTTTTCACATCACTTTTCATCACTGTCTTATTATTCCTTCATCTGCATATGTTCACTTGACGCCATTACAGGTAAGCATAACTGGCCTCTGTGAATTGGGCAGAGCTGTGGTTAGGTGTGAAAAGCTCTGATACCCTTAACATATTTGCTTAATGACTAGAAATACCACCCTTAATTTTGTAATAGTAAACATCAAAAAAATTGGCAGCTATTCTGGAAGACAATTCATCCCTTTACATAGGTTCAATATCATCAGTAACATACTTTTCACTGGTTACAGCTTTTAATGAATAAAACCATTACCATTGGTAATGCAAAATCTACCAATGTGATTCCATCCAGTTTCCCCACATTTAAAACAGAATTTATTTACAGTTGGCATTTTATGTTTCCAAAATTTCACACAGACTTTACTATATGTTTAGATCATTCAGTTTTAAACATTGCTTTATTATGCAACAATCACCCTACAAGAGCAGCAAAATGCTTAGCATCCTTAGAGTCAGTTTGCAGCAAGTTTCTTAATGCAGCAGGCACAAATCTTTCAATCTATCAGTGGTTTGTAGTTCTATCAATTTACTTGAAGTATGTTGATCCTAAAAAATCTAATCATATTTTTAAGCACATTTTAATCACATAACAGAAATCGTACCATTTTAGGAGAAACTGTCCAACTATGAAACCTCTTTGTTTTGTACTTCGAGGAAACATTAACCTGAGCTAAATGTGCTTTTTAAACTTATCATAGTCCTGATATTCAGGCCCATGTAGCACACATTTTCTAAACCAGCAGATAAAAATGGGAATATATGGAGTATATACAAGTGATTTTATATGTCTGATATATATACTCCATATGTTATTGTGAAAAAAAATGAAAACTGTCATCTGTGTTAGCATGTCTGGAAGGAGATTTGTGTTTATGCTCAGATTAAATTATATTGTATGCCAGCATGTCTAATTGTGAATACATTTTTAAAATGTTGAGTATTTCCCAGTTTATACAAAATGTTTAAAGAATCTGTTAGTGTTTTGATACATTTCTAATTGCACATTTGTGAGGGAGATTCTAAAGTACTAACTGTCTGTGGAGAATCAGCTGATCAGTAGGTGATGTCATTAGAATGTTCCTGGTTGTTATGTGTTCAATGGTGCTTATATTGTTGTTATGTTTCTGAGGAAGTCTGTGGATGTAAGTGTTAATAAAATGTTTTTTATGCTAAGCTGTTACAGTTCATCTTGGTTCTAGCCTCATCCACCAGTTTATTGTTTTGTTTTTTGACGTATTGTTGGATCCAGATGATGGCTTGTACTTCAGAAGACGTTTTGCATAATGTTTCTCTATACTCAGTACCTGTCAGCCCAGATGTGGCTACAGGAGAATTCCTTGTGGATTTGAAGGAGTTACAGAAATCCATCGCTACACTTACTAAAAAGTTCCAGCCTGAAGCAATGGGTTTGGTGTCACAAACTGACAATAAAGGTATTCCCATAAAAGAAATGAGTAAATCTTTGGTGAACTGTGATAAAACATTGTTTTATAAAGACACTGCTGCAGTTTTAAGTTTCTCTAGTAATCATTTTGGACAGTGTGGGGGTGCACCTGTAATGTCCAAATCCGCCAACATGCCGGCGGACCAACTGTTCCAATTAGATAAGGGGCTGACAAAATATCAGGCTCTCATCATAGAAAATAATTATTTTGAGCATTGTAACAACACGAAAATTGTGCCAAAAGGGCTTCGTTTTTTTTAAAATGCCTAACGGAGTACAACAAGATGAACCTTTTTTCAAGGATGTGATCACCTTTTTCAATAATGCTGGTATTGAGTTACTTAAACTGTTAATAAAGCATAACACAGCTTCCACTGAGTCCCTGAAAGTCCAGCTTGAAAATCTTAATAGAGACATTAAAGAACAGTTGGAGGTAGATAAAGAATTTGATGAGAGTTATTTTATCTTTGAAACAGTTGATCAACATGAAAGGTTGGTCACGCAAAGAAAAATGGGTAAATTAGATTGTGATGTCAGTGAATATAACAACAGGACAGCTTACAGTTTTTCATTGAAAAAAAGATCAGGTAATGGCATTCGTTACAGCACAATTAATTCTTATAGTGCAGCAGTGAAACAAGGGACTGTACCTTTAAATCAGAACTTTCATTTGCAACAGAATAGATAATATGTTAATTTTACTACAAGCTTTTGAGTTACAGCCTTCTGTGTAAGCTAAATGATTTTTGGAGGGAAAAACATTCCATCTCAACATTCTAGCAAGAAAATCTTCCCCTCAGAGTTCCAGCTGATGCTCTGCATGAACATGCGCACACTACAGTCTCTCTGAGATGGCTGGTGATGTCATCATTTGTGAGGAAAGAAGGACAGTTTCAAATACACAAGTCTGCTTGTTTTCAACAAATATTCAATAGCGCTAACTTTTTAATAGATCTGGCTATTATTTAAAGTGTTTTCTCTTCATAAATGAAGGTTGCTTTTTAAATTTAAACAGATTCATGTCACATAATATATTCAGTGACTTTTAGTGTGTCTGCATGACTTCAAAGCAAGCTGCTACTTTCATAAAGCAGAGTGAAAATGTTTCTGGAAACAAATGAACAGGTTAGTTTTATATATTAAAATTCTAAAGGATGTGTAAGGAAATGAACATATTTTCCCATTCAGAATATTTTTTCATACAATATTTTATATTATACTGAAGTGTTTAATTTGACAAATGTTACAAAGTATACCTGTTCATATGAAAGTTTCATGTTCTTTCTATTCTCTGCTCTCTTTCTTCTCAGAGGCTGGATGTGATATTTATGATTAGTAGTTTATGTTTAAGAAAGCCTTTGCTTATTTGAAAGGTTTGAAATAACTATCTTTAATATGATTAGCTGAATCTACCTGTATATATTTAAGCCCTTAGATTTATTGCATTTAGCTTGCTTGTTTCTGTTTTAATTAGATGTTCAAAATGTTTACTTTAAAAGCCTTGTCTTTTCATGCTGTTTTGCTATGTTACATCTATAGCTTAGAAGAATAGTATGGCTACATAATCTAACAGAGTCATTAGTAAAATATTCAAAAAGTAGATTTAAAATTATATGTATGCACATTGTTGTACATTCAGTCCAATATATATGATGCTGTTTAAGTTACTATTTTATAATATAATTATACTTTATTCATGTATATTAACTAGTGTTAAAAACCTTACAGCTTATAATATTTCATTTTGAATAAGTTCCTGTACTACTATTATCTAGTTAATAGATGCATCTCCAGACTGAATTGTTTTTCATTTTGAGATATGGTTGCTTGGTAGTTATTTTTTGCTTTATTTGAACTATAACTAAATACTCATTCTACAGGTATTAGTGCTTTTATCATACTAATGGTCATGTTGATTAATGAAATTATCACTAAAGTACTAAAGAAGGTTCAGTAGATAGTGCATGACTATTATCTTTAGTTCAGTAATGCTATGCTTATTTACTTATATTATAATGTTACCAGTTGGTTTTGTTATACTTATATATGTTATCTTACATATCTTTCAGTTTTAATTGTATTACGTCTTATGATAGAGTGTTCTAGTTAAGCAGAGTGTGATTTATTTATTATTTACTTGTTTCTCTTTCTCTTGAAATACTTGAGGAAATACATTTAATCACTATAAATTTCAATTTAAGGATAGGAGCTTTAGATTAGTATTAGAAGTAGGGATTAAGCATGTTGGACGCCTTGAAATTAGTTAATTTTGTATATATTTTTAGTAGTATTACTCGGACTTTATGTTATGTTAGGCTTCCTTTGAGTAATTTGTATTCTAACTTGAGGTTATTATTATCTATAATTACAATGTTTTTATGTTCTTCTGCTCTTCCTTTATCACAGGGGATTGGTGGGTAGGCACTAGGGTTAGGATAAAGGTTATTATTATACATTTCATGGTTCTTAAAAAAACTTTTTTCTTTTTTTTTCAACAAATGCTATTTGATGACTTGCTTGAATACTTAAAGACTGTTTTTTCTTTTATTTTTTTTTTCTTCTTTTTAATGTTGTGTTGGATTTGCACCTTGAGTTCACTTTTATAGCATCAATAATGATTATACTTGTAGAATATGTCTGTTGACATAATTTTAGATTCTTGGAATGCTAGAGGCATTCAAGATAAAGCGAAAAAGTCACTATTATTTCATATGATCTTTAAATCACAGGCTAACATTTGTTTTATTCAAGAGACCCATATTTCACGTATTGATTGGAATAAAGAGTTAAAAAATGGATCAAAAGATTATAGCTTCAGGTGACTCATCTAACTCCAGAGGTGTAGCTATAATCATTAAACAAAAATTCATTGGGAATATTATTGATGAGAAATTTGATGATGAGGGGAGGTGGTGCTTATTTACCGCTTCTATAGCTGGTTTGGACAAACCCTTATTAATTTTAAATCTATATGGCCCATGTAATTCACAACATTTGTTCATTTTAAAAATTTACAATATTCTTGCATCCTATAAGGATCATCATATTATAGTGGGTGGTGACTGGAATGCAGTTATAAACCCTGTAATTGATCGTTCCGCTCCACTGTCACCTATAATCTTCAATCTACTCTGGCTATAAATGATTTGATGACAGAATATAATTTAATAGATCCCTCCGCACTGTTAAAAGTATAAACAAGAATGATATATATACTTATTATTCTAAGTGCTATCATTCGTGGTCCAGATTAGACTTCTTTCTAATTTCAGATTATATTTCAAAATATATTGTGGACTTTACTACAGAACCCAGATTCTTTTCGGATCACTCAAGAATTTCACTAAAATTGAACATAAAACCCAATATCAAAAATAAAACTATGTTTAATAAGTGGACCTTAAATAATAACTTATTGTCAAATGAAGATATTTGCAAACAAGCTTCAGAAATCCTAAATGAAATGGTGAATAGTCTTGAATCATCTGACATTCCTTATGACATACAATGGGCTGCATGTAAAGCAAGATTAAGAGGTTTATTTATTAGTAAAGCTGCTTTTTCAAAAAACAATACTTTAAGAAAGAGGAATTCTTAAAATCAAGAATTTCTTCGTTGGAAAATCATCTTAGTCTGAACTATGATGCTACTTTAGAAAAACAAATTTTTGATTGTCAGAAAGATTTAATTCTGCTTCACCAAAATAACCTCTCCTTAGCTGAACAAAAGCTACTTGCTTCATATTCAGAGTGGGCCCAGGTTCCATCTAAATTGTTAGCGAGAATTATTAAAGTTAACTTCAGAAATCCAAATATTACATCTTTATCTTATAATAACAGATGATATAATACTGATGAAGAGATTATTCAACTTTTCACCTCTCTTTACACTGAGTTATATTCAGGTTCTTCTAATTCTGTTAAAGATAATCACTCAAAATTCTTTTTAGACTCTTTGCAGTTCCCTAAACTTAATGATAATCAGCAAAAACTACTTTCTACCCCTATATCGATACAAGAAATCTCGGATTCAATAGATAATCTTAAATTGGGTAAATCTCCGGGACCTGATGGTTTTACTCCAGAATTTTTCAAAACTTTCAAATTGGTAGTTCTTCCCTTTCTATTTAAAGTTTACAATCACATAAGAGTTAATGATATCTCAGATATTCATTGGAACACATCCAAAACCATTCTAATTCTAAAAAATAATAAAGATAAATCTGACCCAGTAAATTATAGACCCATTTCTTTAATTAACGTGGATATTAAGATTCTGTCATCTATTCTGGCTAACAGATTGAAACGGACTTTACCCTCAATTATCTCGTCAGATCAATCAGGTTTTATGTCTCAGAGACATGCTTGGGATAATACTCTATCTTTAGAGACTATACTTCATCTCATTAAGAAAAATCCAAACCCTATATATGCTTTGATTATAGATGCATCAAATGCCTTTGACAGAGTATGTTGGAACTTTCTATTTCAAACTATGTTATGTTTTAATATTCCCTTATTCTTTATAAATTTTTAAAAGTTTTATACAAGAATATGTTTACTAGACTATACATTAATGGTCAATTTTCTGCTCCGATAAAGATCACTAAAGGAACAAGACAGGGTTGTCCATTGTCCCCTTTTCTTTTCAACATTTATTTAGAACCTTTGCTATTGTTTATTACTCAAAATACTTTTCATAACATCCCTAGAATTCTTAATACTAATATTCATTTCTCTGCTTTTATGGATGATTTAGTAATCTACTTTCAAACTCCATTATCTGATTACAGAAAAATAATGAATTCTATTGATTATTTTTCTTTGGTTTCCAACTATCTTTTAAATTCTACAAAAACTCATATTTTTCCCTTAAATCATTTAGCACACAAATCTTTTTGTTTCCAGACGATCATTTTCAGTTTACTTATAATATAAAATATTTAGGAATCAATTTAGAACACAATAATAGATCTTCCTTTCAAAATAATATTAATAAATTATGGAACTCTATATTGTCTGATATGGACAGATGGAAGCATCTAAACCTTTCATTTCTTTCAAGGGTGGCCATTATTAAAATGAATATTCTGCCTAAATTTCTTTACCAATTCTCATCATCTGATCAGATAATTTCAAAAATGTTTTTGAGTCTGTAAATAAAGCTTTGGCAAAATTCATATGGTTCCCTAAATCTGTTAGAATTTCCTATTCTAGATTGGCATTTTCAAGGACAAGGGAGGTTTGGGTTTACCTAATCTTTATCTCTATTATTTGATTGTCTCATCCAATAAACTTTTTACTATCTCTAAATTCAATAACACTTCTTATCCAAATCACTCTTTATGGATAAAATTATGGTATAATTATGTCATTTCTAATAATTTAAATCCTGAAGCTATTCCCTTTATCTCTCTGGATAGTTTATTTATTAAAAATATATCTACAGTATTTAAACAAAAGATTAGAGATTTCCAAACCTTACTCAAAATGTGTAAACTAGAAAAGATCTCGCACCATGTTCAGCCAATTCATCTAAACCCAAATATATTATTGGACAATAAACTTTTGAACTTAACAAACTATCCTTTAATTAAAAATCTAAAAGTAGGAGATGTTTTGAAATATCTTGACTTGCCTTTATCTGACTGGCGTAAGTTATTGAAAGTAAACTGGAATTACTCACCAATTCTTACGCAACTAAGAGCAATAATTAAACACAGATTTGTATATCTGGTCCCCATAGACTCACAATTGAAAAACCTTAACACGATTATCAAAATACTTTCATCATCTGATAAAATGCTCTCAAACTCATATAAATTAATTAATTCTTTAATGATGGACCACAACTGTCTTTTATCTAATGTTTGGTTGAATTATAATTCCCAATTGTCAGAATCTCAGAAAGTCCTGGCTATTAGACACACTAAGGAATTTATCCCCTTTAAAAAATTAGCATACACACAATTAATGATTAATAATGATGCCTACTTTACCCCAATCAAATTAAACAAATTTAACCCAAATAAGTCCCCTTCGTGTTAATGCTGTTCTCATCCCCAAGCAGACCTCCTTCATATTCTATGGTATTGTCATTTTTCTCACAGATTGTGGACATCTTTGAAAGTCAGACTGCAGAAAATGGGATATCAAAAATCCACGTTGACGGGAATTTGC
The DNA here is from genome assembly GCF_019279795.1 of Protopterus annectens. Taxonomy (NCBI): domain Eukaryota; kingdom Metazoa; phylum Chordata; order Ceratodontiformes; family Protopteridae; genus Protopterus; species Protopterus annectens. The sequence goes on along the minus strand of NC_056732.1, from coordinate 1,739,413,041 downwards.
TATTCTACATATTCCATTGATTCATCTTTCAAAAGTTGATATTCATGTTATCATTTTTATTTGCTCATTACTAAAACTTTATATAATACAAAATTGGATTGATCGTTCTAAATTAAAATGGGTTACTTTCCAGAAAATGGCTTTTAAATTTATTGATGCTCAAAGATACTTAGGTGGGAGTCCAAAAAAACAAGCTATTAGAAAGGTTGTGTTAGAAAAGGTTCTAAACATATTAAATAGTTAATGTTAAATATTTTTTTTTTTTTTTTTTTTTTTTTTTTCAGGTTGCCTAACTTGTATATAGTGTACATATGGTGTATGTTTTATTTCTAAATAATTTATCAAAATCTCAGGAAGGTTGTTATCACTAGATGAATTGTTATATGTTCATTTATGCCTTCTTGTTATGTATAATCTTTTAATTGTCTTGCTATTCATATAATTAATAAAAAAATTTTTGAGAAAAAAAAAACTTTCATTTGCAACAGAAAGGTTGTGTGACGTCAGAGGCTGGTGTTTTTCAAGCTCAGTCAAACACTAGTTTTTCAACAGACAAAAGCAAAAACGGTCGTTCAACAGGGTCTAGTTCCAGTAGTGGCTCAAAAAACAGAATAAGACCAAAATCAGTGAACAGAAATGGTTCCAAGCAGACAAGGGGAAGGATCCATTTTCGGAAAAGGAATTAGACCATGGGACTGTTACCTATGGCAAATACAGTTTGTATAATTTGACTGATCTTGTTTTATCTGACAAGGAAAGGTATATTTTATTGTTGGGGTTGAATTTCATTCCAAGCCGAAGGGTGAATATAGCTAATTCCTTGTTAGAATTAAAACTGTATATTAGAAAACTAAATTTGCTGTATATAATGAAAGACATAAACATTTAAAAGTGTTTGCATAAACCATCTACTTATAACCCCCCCCCCCTTTGCACACAACTTTAAAAGTTTTTGAAAGTTATTGTGAGAAAGATATAAGGATGTTGTTGAGTGAAACACCAAGACATTATTCTTACAATTTTACTAGTGAGGACAGGAAATTTTTGTCGAATTTTGGTAAAGAAAAGCAGATACGTTGTATGAAAGCTGACAAAGGAGGCGGATTGGTTTTAATGTATAATAATGATTATATTACAGCAATTGAGCAAATGTTGAAAAATGTAAATGAATATTGTGAAGTCACTTTTGATGTGATACTTAGAAGTCATAAATATGTAGAGTATTGTCTTTATGACTCCCTAATGAATGGTGAAATGTCAAATGAGCTTTCTAATTTCTTGGTGGTGGATAATCCTAAAGTGGGTATACTATTCGGTATACTCAAAATACATAAAAATGTTGAGAATCCATTGTTTTGTCCTATAGTTTCAGCACCAGGGAGTTCAACTGAAGGGATTTCCCTATTCTTAGATTCAGTTTTGAATCCACTTGTTCAGCAATTAGCTTCTTATATCAAGGATTTGTGGTCCTTTTTAGATGGTATTCGTCTGTTTTCTTGCAGTAATCAATTTTTACAGTTGAACACAGAATAATTTTATATGGCAGTAGTTGATGTTCAGGCTTTATATACCTCTATACCACAGACAGTGGGATTGGAATTTGTCATTAATTTCTTACATAAATATACTGTTTTAAGTGATTCTAGTATTAGAATTTATAACACTTTGTTGGAAATATTGTTATAAAATATTTTTTTCTGTTTAACAATAAGTATTATAAGCAGTTGAAAGGTGTGGCGATGGGGGCCATGGTAACCCCTGCCTTTGCAGGCCTTGTTATGGGATGGTGGGAGATGGAAGTTGTAGCTAATCTAAGCTTCTTTCCCAATATATTATATAATCATAGGTCTATAGATGATTTGATTTTTCTTATTCGAGGACCAGCAAGTTCTTTCTGTTCCTTTCTTGAACAGTTGAACTCTAGTAATTCTTTTTTAAAGTTTGTGGTGGGGGATGCTGGGCAGAAAGTGTGTTTTTTAGATTTTGAACTTAGCTGGCATTTGGATAAAAAAACAGTTTGTCAGCAAAATACACAGAAAGAACACCTACACGAATAATTACATACATTACAACAGCAATCATCCTTTATGTATGAAGCATAACATCCCTAAGGGACAGATGATTAGGGCCTCTCGAATGGTAAGTGAAGAAGCTGATTTTTATGAAGAAATGATTTTCATCACTTCTTTGTTTGTAGAAAGGGGATATCCTTTAGAAGTGTTGGATAAGATTAGTTCAGAAATAAAAAATAGGAGAGAGAGAGAGAGAGATTTTCCACCTATTTTATCTCAAGGTCTAATAAGTAACAACAATAATAATAATATAAATCAAAATTGTGATAATAACACAAATTTTTCTCTACAGATCAACAGTTCAGTTGTCCCAAGGTTATCAGTTGAAATGACAGTAGATAGCAGAGTGATAATTTCCATTGTGCATAATAATTGGAAAATTATAGCTGGGAACAATGAACTGAAATTGGTATTAGGTTCTACTTCTCAGTTTGTACATAAAAAAGGTTTAAATATAAAAAGTATGCTGGGAAGGGGTCAAGAGATCAGTCTTGCTGTTAAATCTAATAAACCCAATGGTACTTACAAGTATTATAATTGTAATAGTTGTAGGTATATACACGAGGGGCCTTATATTTGTTTGGATAAAGTGTTGCATACTATCAGAATACCTGGTAGATACTATTGCTACACTAGTAACGTGGTATATATAGCTTTGTGTTCTGGCTGTCCTGCATACTATATAGGGATGACCACTAGATGTCTTAGTACTCAGATAAGAGAGCATTATTATGCTATCAAAACTAAGGATATCAACAATGCACTTTTTAAACATGCACGTTCTTGTGAGACCTTTAAAAAGATTTTGTTTTCTATTTTAGAACAAGTTTTAGATGATGGTAGGAGGGTAACAATAAGAACAAAGTAGAAAGAAGGGAAACTCTATGGCAACTGAGATTAGGAGCAGACAGTTTTCTGGGTTTAAATGATTCTATTAATATTAAATGATTTTTAAGTAATAGAAAAGTGATGATTTAATTGTTTAATTGTTTAATTGTTTCATGTGTTAATGGTTTTATTATATAAATCAATGGTGCTTGTATTGTTGTTATGTTTCTGAGGAACTCTGCAGATGAAAGCATTAATAAAAAGTTTTTTACGCTAAACTGTTACAGTTCGTCTTGGTTCTAGCCTCATCCACCAGTTTATTGTTTCATTAAGTCTGAATGTAAGCCACAGCTGCTGGTGGGCACTGATGTTCCCTTGGACATGGTGACTGTGAGGATGGAGATGAGTGGTGGTACCCAGAGTGACAGTGAGGTGCAGCTGTCAGAAGTGACTAGCCTTCCTGCAGAAGGGGAGCTAGGGAAGTTCACAAAGTTAGAGTTGAGACAAGCTCAACTAACGGATCCTAGATTGCAATGCTTGAGGGAGATGGCTAAGGAGGCAACTGAGGCTCAAGGAAGAGGGGGGTCTGTACACTGGAACAAAGTTTTTTTTTATAGAGAGTGGACTCCTGGAGGTGGGCTAGAAGGTGAAGTAATACAGCAGTTGGTAGTGCCTAGAGCTTACTGTCTGACAGTTTTAGCCATAGCACATAACATTCATTCCTCAGGTCATAGTAAGACATGTATTATGTAAAATTTCTATTGGCCTGTGATTGCAAGGGATGTGGTAGGATATTGTAGGACTTGTGAACAGTGCAAAAAAGTTGGTAAAGCAGGGAACAAGGCTAAGGCTCTGTTAATCCCTTTGTCTGTTATTGAAGAACCATTTCAGAGAGTGGCCCTGGGTATTGTGGGACCCCTGAATACTCCAAGTTCTTCAGGAAAGAAATACATCTTGGTGGTAGTATTATGCTACCATATATCCTGAGGTGGTGGATCTGTCATCTATTGAGGCAGAGAAGGTGGCAAATGCTTTGCTAGAAATCTTCAGCAGAGTAGGTTTTCCATGGGAAATACTGACTGACCGAGGTGCCAACTTCATGCCAGACCTGCTGAGTTGTCTGTGGAAACATCTAAAAACAACTTCTGTCATCTCCAGACTAATGGTCTTGTGGAGAGGTTAAACTCTACATTGAAGACTATGCTACGGGCATTTGCAGACCAACATGTTAGGGAGGTCTTGGATAGATTAAGTAGGACAGGATTAACTATTAAACTCAGTAAGTGACAAGTGGGTATGGCAGAGGTAGCTTACTTAGGACACAGAGTGGGAAGCATTAAAATTAGGCCATAACCTGTTAAGCCTGAAGTTATTCAAGTGTGGCCAGTTTCTGTTACTAAGAAACAAGTGAGAGCATTTTTAGGGACAGGGGGATACTATAGGAAATTTGTGCCCAATTACAGTACCATAGCTGCACCCCTTACTGACCTAATTAGGAAGAATAAACTGGACAAGGTAGTGTGGACTACAGATTGTGAACAGACATTCCAACTTAAACTTAAAGAGATTTTGGGATGACCCCTGAGTTAGCCAGCCCAGATTACAATAAAGAATTTATTGTACAGGTAGATGCTTCAAATTATGAGGTGGGGGCTGTACTTAGCCAAGTTTCCACAGAAGGAGAAGAGCACCCAGTGGTATATCTGAGCCATAGACTCCAACCTAGAAAAGAGTGTTATGCAGCCATGGAGAAATAGTGTTTAGTCAAAGTGTGGGCATTGCAAAAGCTTCAGCCTATGTTTATGGGAGAAAATTCACTGTACTCACAGATCATAACCCTTTAACATGGCTTAATAAGGTCAGTAAGCAAAATGTCAAATTACTGAGGTGGAGTCTAGGATTGCAAGCATATGATATGACCATACAACGTCACAGTGGGTTTAATAATGCCAATGCAGATGGATTGTCCAGGTGAGGAGTGGGTTTATATTCCCTGGTATACCCATTTTTCACAAGCGCCAGTTTTCAAGGCCACCTGAAAATCATGCTTGAGTCATAAGGGCGAGGGATGTGAAGAAAATGAAAACACTGTCATCTGTGTTAGCATGTCTGGCAGGAAATTTGTGTTTATTCTCAGATTAACGTGTATTGTATGCCAGCATGTCTAATTGTGAATATGTAAATACATTTTTAAAATGGTGAGTATCTCCCTGTTTATACAGAATGTTCGAAGAATCTGTCAGTGTTTTGATAATTTTCTAATTGCACGTTTGTGAGGGAGATTCTAAAGTAAAAACTGTCTGTGGAGAATCAGCTGATTAGTAGATGATGTCATTAGAATGTTCCTGGTTGCTATGTGATTATTTGAACAGATGATTGATAGGAAAAATAACTTTTTCAAACAGCTGACTGTTATTTTTAAAATAAGACAGTTGAGACTATGAACCTGGACTATAAAAGAGACTGCTGTAGTCAGTTGAAGGGCAGTTAGTTAAGAGTTGCAGTCAGTTACCGTGCTGTGCAGTGGATACCCAAGAAAAAAGACTCACCAAAACTGTAAGCTTGCCTTTGCCTTGCTGTTATGTTTTAGATTAGATAATATACAATATTCTCTAGTTAGTTTAGGAAAGCTTAGTTATTTAGATATTTTTCTAAAATTATGGACTTCTGTCCTACAGTTTAATTTTATATTTCTGGTGATTGAATTCTGGTGTTTATTGAAAGTTATTTAATTACATTTTTTAATAATCATGTTATTTATTATTAAACATTTTTCATTACTTTACATTGTGGCTGGACAATCAGTGTATTCTTTAGAGTTTTGAGGCTTATACCTGTTTGATACTCCCCAGGTCACATTGAATGCCTGGTTGCTTCTGGTCATAGCTATCATTTATTTTGATATTTAATTTTTAATAATTGATCACCCTTTGAAGGGCATGTAGATCTGTCAGACTCTGATGGCAGCATTTACCATTTGTATTGGGGAGGGGACATAGCTGGAAATCTGTGTCAGGCTTCCCATAAGTGTTAGAGTGTGTGAGATTTAAATTTATTTTGACTGTGACTGAGTTAGAGGTCTTAAACTGGAACACATTGCTCTGAAGTGTACAATAAGGGATTATATTTAGGGAAGACAGAAGTATATAGTCCATTCCCAGGAAGTATATAGTTCAGTCCCAGGAAACAGAACATGTTCCTGTTGTGAACGTAAGGGAAACTGTAGAATTTTACTGTTGTGTGCTCTGTGCTCTGGTGTTTTCTGTGATGCCCCCACACTGGAGTCAGTAGTGAGGACTGAGGATCCTTAATTACTGACTCGGGTTTAAGTGGGGGAATGTCACATATCGGTGGCAGTCCGGTGGGATATTAACTAGATGTTACATTATTGGTGGTGGTTTGGTCGGATATTAACTGGATGTCAGTGTTATAAATAGTAGTTAAAGGAAATGTCTAAAATGCAGACAAACAAAATGGTACTATATGTAGTATATGCATCTGGCTACATATATTTTGCATGCACGTTACATATGTAGCAGTCAAATGTTAGTCAAAGTGTAGCCTTATGGCAGTAGACAGAGGTGCTTGACACTCCAAGCAATATGTAGATTGGATCTATATATACTTGAGATAGTGCATATGTAGTTGTGAAATACCAGAAACTAAACAACTACAATGGATTAAGTAACATATTTGAACCATGGAAAAGTGAATAGCCATGGAGTGGACATCTACATGTGTTGAAGTTTACCTTGTATAAATGATATGTGTATATGTTTTCATGTTTTTTTTTCTAGTCATTTGTCACACGAGTAAACTCACTAAGCCAAGCCACAGCAGTGAGTTGGGAACACAGTACTATATTAAGTGAACAGTTCGAATGCAAGCTGAGGGAATCCATCCCTGGACTATAACATGAACTTTGTAAGCAATTGCTAGTCTTATCCATGTGCAGTAAATTACAAGATGGAGTATCCAATGGCTCTGTATCTTATGTATGCATAAAATAAAAACTGTGGAATTACAGGTATTGTAATAAACAAAAGAAATTCAGTGAAACTTTATATGTAAAAACTAGATTGATTTGACATTTTGTTATGTGTCAGGTTGGGCTGTCATTTACATATATGTAGTTTGTTAGGTGCAGAGGAATTATACATTCTAGAATCTTTGACAGCATGCTTAGGAGACTAATGGAGCTAAAGTTTTCCATGTTATCAAAAAAATTGCAAACTACACCTGCTGCTGGGGTCAAGTAAAACAAATAGTAAAGGAGAAACTAAAATTAACCACAAAATGTCTTAAAAGATGATTTCAGAACAGATATGCAGTCTACATATCCCTAAAATGCATATCTGTTACTATAATAAGGTAAATAAAACATAGAAAAATGCAAGCTTTTTGACTTCATTTTCCTCCCCAAACATCAAAACCCTCTCAAATGTCATTCTAGTTTAAATACAACCTATAATACTATAGATATATATATATATATATATATATATATATATATATATATATATATATATATATATAGGTTCACTATTGAAATTGCTAAACTGCATTTGTCGACCAGAAATGTTGACTATGTACTGTTGAAAAAGCAGTCAAGTCTAAAATTAATACATCAACACCTATAGTTTGATGTATTCGACAGAGCAGGAGGTGACGTCAGTCACCCATGTTATGCACCTTAACATACCATTACACTCTACAGTCAATGGTACATTTCTTTCATTTTGCCCCTCACACCCCCTGCAAATTATATAAACCAACTCTGAGATCGCACTACAGTGAGGAAATGGGTTAATTCCCTATTCCTCACTAAATTGTGATCTCCACTCAGAAAGCCAAACTCAGATAATCGAACTATACTACACATTTGCTGTAGTGTAGTTGATGTTTTTTGGTTCGGCATTCTGCCCATTGGAAAAGAGCCTTTCTAACACATGTCTTTCAATGGCAGACACTTCGCAATTTCAGTAGTAAACCTATATATATATATATATATATATATATATATATATATATATATATAAATATGTACATATATATATATATATATATATATATATATATTTATATATATACATATAAAGATAGATAGATATAGATAGATAGATATATATATATATATATATATATATATATATATATATCCATCCATCCTCAACACCTTTTCCCATTTTTACACATGGGGTCGGGTGTCACTTCACAGTGACAATCATCTTGAGCCAAGGTTTTACACTAGATATCTATATATATATATATATATATATATATATAGTTGTATATAATTTGTTTTGTACTTCGAAGTAAATCCAGGTCTTTCTGAAATCATAATCCATATATCATTATCACTAGAAACATCTCAGTCTCTTAAAAAATGTATTGTCTACCTGATTAGATAAAGTCCCATTGTGCAAAATAAAGTTGTTTTACTTCTTGATAAATTTCAGTAGGTATTCATTCGTTTGTCTGGTGACTCAAAATACATGTTTTAGACATGCATGCTTTTTAACATATTTAGCTATTGTTATAATATGTCTTTTATGCAAAGTTTTGCATGTATTTCTATTCATCTGTATTTCATTCTTGATGTTTTATTCAATGAGTGGTCTGTGCTACTGCCCAAATACTAAATCTGATTTAACTGCTTTGTTCTTATACATTTGCACCAGAGAAAATATAACTGTAGAAATGTACAATCTGATCAGTTGAACAATCAGTCATTATAATACTTACATTAAAAGTATTTCTGGGTGTGCTTTGATGCCATTGGAAGGCCAAGAAGTCTGAAAGTTTCAATTAATTTCAGTAAACAAAATTTTTTAAAAGGTATTTAGTCTCACTATGTTCTATCATCATCTATGTGGGCATGTTGTGGACAAGTTTAAGGTCAAAGTTATCTCTGTTTCCATATTCAGATTACTCATGATAAAAGCTTCAATAGCATTTTTAAGTAAAAGGTGCTCTAAAGCATGCATCTATACAGAGAGAAAATGCGGAATGCTATTATAACTTACTATGCACTTGTGACAAAAATCAATAATTTGTCAAACCTGCACAGAAAGTGAATTATACAAATACACATATTTTCACTAAAAGTAAATGTGCTTATTTATTACTTTCAGATGACCTTCAAATGAAGCATTTTACTAGCATTGTTGTATAGATGACAGATGAGCAGTTGTAGCTATTTAAATAAGAAAGCCTATTTTGTGTTTCTCTATGAGCTGTTCATTGCAAGTCAAAAAATCACTCAGTAGTGCTGTCACTTGCTAGCTTTATAAAGATGTGGGTGATACTTATAACCGTGTTTCTCACCACCACCAGTAACATCCCACAACTACAAAAACTGAGGACAGTGTGCTTCCCATTTTTCAGAGTAATGACTGGCCCTTTTATTTAACTTACTTGTAAGGACCAACAGATGAAAAGTCATGTTTGTGATGTTTCATGCTTCTTAGAAACATGTTTTATCCTTTATGAAATCAGTGTTCCTTTGTCCTTCTTCTTGCATTACCTCACATTTCTTTCTCCCTCATATCTTTACCTGTATATCTGTTCTGCCCATTTCTCTGGTTAGGTAAGGTATCTTCTTCGTGCTCTTGAAGTTGTACTTAAGCAACAGTAGGACTGTTGAAGCTCCAGCTGAAACATGGAAGGGTGTCCTGTATGATTTCAGCATGATGCTTAATTTGTTTCCAGTAAATCCCCCTTGATTTTTTGATCCTTATTGATGCCCTGAACAATATAAAGCATCCACTTGACCACTGGCTTATAATTGAAGTGGCTTTACTGTTCAGTGGATAATTCTGTAGCATTCATAGAAATCTTTAAACTGATGGCTGTTGGTTGAATGTTATCATTCCTGACTGACTTTGTGTTACAGAAGTAGCAAATATTTTGTCAGGAGATGAAACTTCTGTATATGAAGATGTAAAAAATGTATAATAAAAAACTTTTCACCGGTAGCTGAAGAGAGTGCCTGTAATGACAAGGCAGGTAAAGCAGTAAAAAACAGGCTCTCTCACCACGAAACAGTTGGAAGCAGCTGGAGTATACAACAAACAGCCCAATGTCACCAAGATGAAAGATGTAAAAAATGGTTCTACCACTGGGAATCTTGAATAGTCATAAATAGTCATCAGTAGTAAATAACATATGTTCTTTGCTATTTCTTTGTACACATAAATCAATGTATAAACCATTTTGTGGTTTTCCTGGACATTCTGGCATTTGTACTTGAACTGTCTTTTTTACCTTGGACTGGCTAAGTATGTCAGTCTACATCTGTTTCAGATTCATTCATAATCTTTTATCTTTGCAGCTCATAGTCTTCTGTCATGTTCACACATGCCTTTCCCACCTCTATTTTCACTTTTTCCTCTATTTATTCTTCTGGTTATGAATGGTAAATGCATATATCTAACAGCACAAGATTCTTTGCAAAGTTATAACCCAACAGACTAAACCATTTTCCATCTAGTAGAAGAATAAATGCTTTTGATGTAGCACCTTAATTCTAATGTAACATGTACTTTATGAATTCATTTTACATGTTCTTCATTGACATTCTTTTGCTCTTTGGCCTATACTTTTATGTTGTGACCATTTCTTGTATTTTACTCACAGTTTTGCTGTGGCAGGACACTGACCCATTATGAAGATGCGCTGACACAGTAACCACACTGCCTTTCTTTATTTTCTGTGATATCTATACATGCCTCTTTCTGTTTCACTGAGTTCACTTTGTATTTGTTTTTACTCATTAGCTGTGCCTTTTTTTTATTCTAATAATTTATTTAACTTTAATTTCCACAGTCTTCCTTGCCTGTATTTCTTAAATGCTAGGAGATCAAATGTTTTCTAATACATTGTCTAAGGTCATGTGGTTCATACAGTGTTTACTGCTTGCCTTCCTAGTGCTGAATGTCTGTATTATCTGTATCGTTGTTTCTCTATTGATGCCTGCAAGGTCACAATTTTAGCCAGTGTCCTCAGTCTAATATAAAACACCTGACTGGACTAATTATTGTTCTGTTTTACACTTTATAACTTATACACTCTATATTCTACATTTTCCTTGGGCTAAGAGGGAATAATTAATTAATCAGCACATCCAGGAATCTGCCATTCCCTCTGCCTATGGCTTTACTTATATCATGCACTTCCTCTCTAGATAAAAGAAGTTATTGGGAACCCTATTGTTCATCACCAGACAGTTGATTTACACTAATATTGTTATCACTGGAAGGTCACAGGCTACTTGTAATGGTGGTTAGACTCAGAGAAGAGTGAGAAAGTTAGTGCTTCTCAAAATTTGGAACATCTCTCTCTCTCTCTCTCTCTCTATATATATATATATATATATATATATATATATATATATATATATATATATATATATATATGTGTGTGTGTGTGTGTGTGTGTATAAAGGGAGAGAGAGAGAGAGAGAGAGAGAGAGAGAGAGTGAGCAAGAAACAAAGAGTCTCTGAGTGAAGGGAGGTTTGCTGCGTGAAAAAAATATGTGTTTTGCAACTTTGGGAGTGGCACCATTTTGAGCGGCAACCTCATAAGGATTGAATTGTTTTGGATTCAAATAAACACATGTTGATTAAACAATGATTATTAATAGTAAAGTTATAGTAACCCTGTAATCTCTAGTTATGCCTAATGCCGCAACATACTTATGAAATCTTGTAGCCTACTCCTCCTGGTATGAGTCTCTACTTTGCAGGTCACAGTTTATATTAAATATTCACAGCTTAACACTTTCCACAAGCCTCTTCACTGTGTCTTGTTTGCTTAAACCTTTTTTTTACTATATGCCAATTTCCAATGTACATTTATGATGGGTTTTTTTTAAATCTGTACATAAAGGCATTTGGCTCTGAAGTTTTCTCTTGACTGGAATCTTCTCCAGGGACAACCGTATGTAAAACCTTGAAATATAGTAAAATAAAATTCAGCACTGGCTTTTACTTACACTTATACTGTTGTGCCTGTGACACAGATCACCACAGGTCAAAATGTTTAGTTTAGCAGGTCAGATTGAGATTTAGCCATTAAATATAGTAAGACTTAATAGAGCATGTTCTGATTTGTTTTGTTTTTTTTTTTTTGTTTTTTTTTGTTACAGACAGGTATGTCTTCTTGGCAGCTTGTACATAAAAATAACAAGGCAGGACAGATTCAGCAGCACAGAATTCACTTTAATAGATAATCAACACTTTTCACACATAAATGTCTCCAGCAAACATTTTAAAATGTTTACATTCATACATGAATTCAGGTCCTCACAGAGAACATCAAAATCAGTTATGAGCTAAGGAAGAGCAGCCGGATAATGTGGTTAATGCATGAATCTTAAGTTCCTGCATCATCTAAGTGAAATTTCCATAGCAAGTGACAGTCATTTCTTGCAGTATGGACCAGTTATGAAACACAAATGATGATTAATGGGGAAAATAGATTACCAGAGCTATAGTAACATTTTCCTCACTCTGTAACTGCAAATGGTTACCTGACCATGAGATCTTATCTAAAGAAAGTATCAGTCACAAGCACATGTAAACATATGCACCATGTAGTTAACTGTCATATACATAAATATAATATCAATATATCTATATTTATTTATTTTATTTTTATTTGTTTTTGTTGATCGGGAAAGTCAACTGGGCTGAAATGAGCCCATTTTCAGTGGAGGCCTGGGGAGAATAGCTCCATAAACAATATACAATATAATAAAAATTTGTTGAACAAGTATTTACAAAGATTAGCAAGCTTCTTAAACAAATAGAGGATAATAGAAATTTGTTATATAAGTATTTACAAGGAGTAGAAGTTTTCGGAGAATAACAAACAGGTAACTCACATTGTACAGTTGTATGGCTAGAAGTTATGAAAAGGAACCTTGCTCTTTGCAGGTATCCAGTATAACAAGAGATGGACTGAAGAGGCAGATAAGCTATACAATTATATAGTTATTTAATAACTATTAGACAAATAGATTGTGTGATTAACCTAAACAGTATTCTTGGATCAAGTGAGGAAGAACTACAAAAATATTGTTTTGCCATGTAGAGCAGAAAGATATAGAAGGTGCATATATATCTGGGGACGAACTACAAAAATATTGTTATACCATTTAGTGCAGAAGGATATAGAAGGTGCATGTATATCTACATGTATGTATGTGTGTATATGTATATGTATATATATGGGTCTACTGCTTTTCATTGAATACCATGTATTCGAAAAAGAGCAGTAGAACGCTCAGTTACGCGAAAATGCACTTATTCGATAGTGCACTTTCGCGAACTCAGCTTCAACAAATGGATCGCACCACAGTGGAGGACAGCAGGAAAACATGCTATGTCCTCCACTGTGGTGCAGTAGTTATGGACCTTAGGGTTAGGGCACGGGTCATGGTAAGGGGATAGCTAGTAGGGCTATCTCCTTACCATGACCTGCACCCTAAACCTAAGGTCCGTGACTACCGCACCACAGTGGAGGATAGCTTGTCCTCCACTGTGGTGCAGTAGTCACGGACCTTAGGGTTAGGGCGCGGGTCATGGTAAGGGGATAGCCCTACTAGCTATCCCCTTATCATGACCCGCGCCCTAACCCTAAGGTCCGTAACTACTGCACTAAAGTCAGTAGTAGCCTGTTCACTGAAGCGGAGTTCATGAAAGTGCACTTTCGATTAAGTGCACTTTCACGTAACCCAGGGTCTACTGTGTGAGTTCGAAGAAGTGTATTTTTGAACTTATACAGTAGACCCATATATATATAGGGTCCCCTTCAAAATATCTAAAACCCATAACATCTAATTTCATAACATTGAGACCAGAACACCTAAAACCCAAAACATCTTAACCCCATATCACTGAATTTCATAACATCTAACAGTACAAATCACATGAAAATAACACTCCCTCCACATATAATGACATATAATGACACCAAACTACCAAATACACTTTTTACTAAATTTCTGCAGGGGGGCTTGATACAGTTTGTTTGTGTCTTTTGGCTTTTCCCGGTTAGGGGACGACACAGCGGAACTCCGGTCCGCTAATGATTGGCAGTAGATTTTTACGTGCTGGCTTACCGGGCCTAACGCACAGCCTTCAACAAAGGAACACCCATTCACGCATGTCGCTGCACAGAAGACGCCCTAACTGAGAATCGAACGGGCAACGTCTAACTGTGAGGCGACGACTACAGTGAGGTTAGGAAATTAACTTTTTCCCACTGTAGTGCGATCTTGAAGTTGGTATATTTAATTTACGGGGGGGTGGGGGGGGTAGGAAAAAAGTGTTTTTGGTAGTTTGGTGTCATTATATGTGGAGGGGGTGTTATTTTCTTGTGATTTGTAGTGTTAGATGTTATGAAATTCGATGTTATGGGTTTTAGGTGTTTTGGGTTTTAGATGTTCTGGTCTCAGTGTTATAGGTTTTAGATGTTTCATAGTAGACCCATATATATATATATATATATATATATATATACATAGATATATATATATATATTATATACATATATATATATATATATATATATATATATATATATATATATATATATATATATATATATATATATATATATATATATATATATATATATATGTATATATATAACACTGGTGTCAAAATCATGGACTGAAACTAAATGCTGGTGCAAGAATCATGGACTGAAACTAAATACCAAAAACATGCATTATTATGGGAAGTCATCAACCCCAGGGAACCAGAGAACTACCACACTGACTATATATCCGTAACAGTTAACCTAGTTGTTCTTGGATTTGGGAAGTTATGGTGACATTTTGCTAACTGTTGACCAACATGTGTCCATTTTTGTAAGAAAGGCCATCTATATTACACCGCTTATAAAGGAAAGGAAATATCTAGATCTAGGGATATCATTCTCCCCCTTTACTGAGCCCTCATTAGGCCAGTCATTAAATATAATGTCGTCTTTGGCATGTATCTGTCCAGACACAGGCAGCAACTGGAATGCCCACAGAGATACCTTAAGTGAGGAAATTATCTTAATAAGTGAGAAAATATAAACAACAAAATCTAGAGATATTCGGAAATTATAAAAAAGAAATATGGACATGGGAAAGAAAGAGAGACTTGATATGGTGCAATATTTATGCAAAGGAGAAAGCCAAGTTAACTAATATAGAGAAGGCAGTCTCAAAGATATTTGAAGAGAAATACAGGAAAAGGCATCTAGATATGGAAAATTTCACAATAAAAAGATTAATAGCACAAAGATGTAATGGAGAAAAGATGATTAGTAAAGCTGAAGTTAAAGAAATAGAAGTTGAAGTTATGGAGACCTGCAAAGTGAAATATTTAATGTAGAAGGTCTACAGACTACATCACAGTATGATGGAGTGAGTCTCCAGAATAAGGAAAAGCAAGAAGATCAGGAGACATGTGAAGAAGAAATACTGACGGGGAAAGGAAAAGAGATTTAATACTGTGTAATATTTATACAAAGGAGAAAGCAAAACTAACTAATACAAAAAGAGCAGCACCAAAGATATTTGATGAAAAATATAGGCAAAGGAATCCAGATATGGAAAACTTTACAATACAAAAAATAAGAAGACTAAAAGAAAAAGCAGAAAAAGAGATTAGTAATGGAGAAGTCAAAGAAATAGAAATTGAGGTTATGGAACAGATGCAAACAGAAGGATTACGTGTAGTAAATCGAATACAGAAAGCACCACAACAGGACAGAGCAATGGATATCCAAATTAAGGGGAAACCAGTGGAACAGGAAGCAATTGGTTATGTGCCATAAAAAGATATGTTGAAGCCTTCCACAGGAAACCAGTATAAATGTTCATTTGAAGCTAGACAGCAAGGAAAGGAACAGGAAACTGTGGAAACTCTGAAGCAGTCAATGTTGAGGAGTGATAGGCCAGTGAGTTCCCATATGACAGAATAACAGATGATGAACTAGGTAAATGAGACAACAATAGATCCAAACACTAGTGCACCAAACACCTGGACTTGTCCACAGCAAAATAAATTTATTGTGAAGCACTTTTCGTCACTGTGATACAGTGACTTCATCAGACATGTTTAAAAACAGTTAGTTCATTTTAAATAACATTTAAAATTTACTCCATGGTACAAACCTTCTAATCAACTCACTCTGTCAATTAATTCAAACACCTTGAGTAATTAAACACTGTTACAAACAAGTTATTAAAGGTATATATTTGAATAGTTAAAAAGTATATATATTGTTAAAGAATATGTAAATATAATAAAATAAGAACAACAAATATAAAAAAAAATATTACATGACATTCTATATAACCTGCCCTGGTTAGATACTAACTAGTGGATATTAACATTGGGCACTATTTATTTAACCAAGCTCTTAAGCTTGAGTAGACAAGAAATGTTACAACATTCATTAAGCCCAGGGTTAAAAAATGCATTAAAGCGCATCTGCCAAATTAATTCTCATTCCTCCAATAAAAGAGCTGTTGGACCCCTCTAATGTCAGGATGTATCTGGTCAATTATCTTAAACTTGAATCTGTGTCCCCCATTTAATAACCAATGTCTGATGAAGTCAGTGTATCACAGTGACGAAAAGCGCTTCACAATAAATTAATTTTGCTGTGGACAAGTCCGGGTGTTTGGTGCACTAGTGTTTAGAATAACAGATGACACAGGATGAAACTGAAGAGAATGTGCCACAAGAAGATGCTATAGAATTTTCTATAGAATGCCCACATGAAACGGAAAACAAGGGATGTGCCCCCGGTATGGAAGAACATGAGTTAAGAGAAGAGTTGCTTAATTTAATAGATAAAGACAGATATATCAAGATCAATGAGAGAAATAGACTGCAGAAGGTTAATAAAACCCCAAAAGTCAGAAGCTTGATAAAACAAATGAACACAGTAATTAGGACTGTCCATAGAGATCCATGTGACATAAGAGAAGTAAATCAAATATATTACTGTGCTGCTAAATTAATAACTTATAAAGTTCTACCTCAGGAACACAGGGTAGGGAGGGAAAAGAGGGGGTGAAAGCGAATGCCATCATGGAAATATCAAATAGAAAAAACTATAAAGCAGCTAAGACAAGAAGTGTCATTGTAAGATGATTATAGAAGATGGAATAGATCAACAAAAATACTAAGAAAGATAGCTGTGATAAAAGCAATGTGCAGTATTAGAACAGACCAGGATCTATTATGTAATATTGAAGATAAACTAAAAATTACAAAACAGGTGGAAAGACTTAGGAGATACGAATATAAATATAAGGGAAAAGCACAAAATAGCAATTTACTGATGACCCAAAAAAAGTTTTATAGAGAATTGGGAAATAAGGTAAAAGGAATTGAAAGACAGCCAAAAAAAGAGGAAGTAGGTACATTTTGGAGAAGTATCTATGAAGATCCTGTGGAACATAACAAAGATGCTAAATGGGTAGAAGAAGAAAAAGAAAGAATAAGAAGTTCAAATGTACAGGATATGAAATGGGATGAAGTAGCCAGAGAGATTGAAATAAAGGTGAGAAAAGCCTCTAACTGGAAAACACCAGGCCCTGATGCAGTACCTAACTTTTGGCTTAAAGTATTAACTTCTTTGAATGAGAATTTAGCCATGATTAAGAACTATTTATATATGCACCCCAAACACACACCACACTGGTTAACAATAGGAAAAACAATGCTCTTACTTAAGCGTGAACCTGCAAGCTACCCTAAAAATTATAGACCAATAACTTGTCTTCCAATGACCTATAAACTATACACGGGAATTGATGCCGACAGAGTTTATAGTCATTTAGAAGAAAACTCAGTTATGGCAATAGAACAAAAGGGCAATAAAAGAAAGTCATATGGAACAAAGGATCATTTGTTGTTAAACAAAGTTATAGTGGAGAACTGTAAGAAGGGGAAGAATCTAAGTATGGCATGGATTGACTACAAAAAAGCATCTGATAGTATCCCACATTCATGGATAAAAGAGTGCTTAAAAATGTATAAGATTCACCCTACACTGATTGACTACATTACAGTAACCATGAAACAGTGGCAGACCACTTTGCAATTAAGCCATGATAAAGGGCAGATTATAATCCCAGGGATAAAAATTCAAAGGGGGATATTCCAGGGTGACTTTTTGTCACTGTTGCTATTCTGCCTTGCCATTAATCCATTAAGCTGTTTACTTAACAGCTTAGGCCATGGCTACAGTTTGGCTCCTAGAAAACAACAAAGTTTAATGACTTCTTATCTTCCCTTTGTCAATGATTTAAAACTGTATAGCTCATCAGATGAGGAACTGAAAGCACAGCTGCAGGTTGTCAAAACTTTTTCAGATGATATTGGAATGTCATTTGGTCATGATAAATGTGCAAAAGCAACCTTTAAAAAGGAAAACTGCAGCACCAGGAAAACATCAGTTTGGGACAAGAATGTAATATGAACAAATGTGAATAAAGCTCAATAAGGAGTACTTTAGAAGACTTAAATTAATCCTGAAAACAGTATTGACATCTAGGAACAAGATCTAAGCCATAAATCAATTTGCTCTTCCTGTCCTAACTTATAGTTTTGGAGTGCTTGATTGGCCCCAAAAAGTGTTGGATAGATTGGATATTAAAACAAGAAGGATGCTTCATGCTCACCAAATAATTTATAAAAATCATTGTATACCAAGATTATATATTTACCGTTCCGAAGGAGGGATGGGCCTCCTTGAAATTGATTACATGTATAGATCTGAAATTGTGGGACTCCACACATATCTGCTGACATCACAGGATCCAAATGTAGTGAAAGTTTTGAAACATGCAGAGAATAAATCTAAGATGACATCTCTGCTTAATTTAGCAGAAGCATATCGACGTCAAGCAGGAATGCAAATCAAACCAGAAGGAGATAAACAACAGGCAGCAACTGAATGTGCTAAAAAACAAAAGAAAGAATATAAGGTGAAGGACCAGATGAGAAGGCAAGAAATGTGGAAGAAACATAAATATAGTTGCAAGTATAGAAAACTTCTGGAAGAGCCTTGTGTTAATTAAGAACAAACACAGGACTGGTTAAGGAGAGGTGAATTCACATCAAGAAATGAAAGGTTACTATTGGCAGCCCAAGATAGGGGGCTATGTACACGCTGGTTTACAAAGTCCAGTGAACATGTGGGAGAAACAGACATATGTAGGTTTTGTAAAACTGAATTGGAAACAGTCACACACATTCTTGCTGGTTGCGACGCACTAATGGCAGAGGGACTGTATACTGAAAGGTATAATAATTTGGCGAGCCTGTTACACTGGAGATTGTGCAAACATTATGGTATCAAAGTGGCTGAAAAACACTGGAAACATGAACCACAAAGAATCATAAAAAATGATGAAGTTTATATCACATGGAATCACCCAGTACTAACAGTTCAAAAGATAGATGCTAGAAAACTGGATATAGTGGTCCAAGAAAAGAAGACAAATGTAGCATCAATCATTGAAATCGGGACACCTAGTGACTACAGTGTCTTGCATACAGAGAGACACAAAGTCATAAAATACCTTGATCTGCAGGCTGAAATGAGAGCCATGTGGAAGAAAGATACCCAGACAGTTTCAATAGTAGTAGGAGCAACTGGTCTTATAAAAAAGAATTTACAATTGTGTTTAGATATGTTACCAGTTCATGTAACACCGTATGAATTGCAGAAGGAGTCATTACTGGGCACAATGCAGGTGCTGCGAAGAGCACTTTTGGCTAACATCAAAGAGTGAAACAATACTAATTTCATGAAATTTAATCATACTTTGACTTAGGAATGGGGTCCATTCATGTCATGGTATTAGAAACCCAAAAGACTTGGAGAAATTAAAAACGGCAGATACCTTACTAAAAGGATACAAGGCCTAAACAACATGTCATATATGGACTGACTGAAAAGACTGTCATTATACTCAGTATCCTACACACTGATAAGAGGTGACCTGTGTCATCATTCGAGGCATCTTCCAACCCAATACTGATGGATTTACTGCACATCAGCAAGTCAAATGGCATCAGAAATACTCAGTCTAGGGATCCAAACTTCTTCTGCAACATCAACGTAATGGTTTGAAGGGACAGGTATATCATGCAGAGGATACTGCTTCTCTGGAATGGACTCCCCAGCCCCATAAATCAAGTTCAGTTCTGACCATATTCAAGCGCAACTTGGATCTATAGATGTGAAACAGGAAATTTAACCCATGGTTGCCCCCATGTGCTACTAACGGACAGAGGCAGCTCCTAAATACCTTATTCCATGCATGTGTCCCCTCAAATTATCTCTGATATGATCCCAGTTATTCTCATTTGGAGTAATATATAATTATTGACCATTGGATAGATAATGCCAGTCTCAAACCAAATGGGATAGGTTAGTTAAAGCACAAAAAGGGAAACTGGACATGCTTAAAATGGCCTGGAATGGCAGCTAGCCTAGTACTTACCTATGAATCCATGAACCTATATGTAAGATACTACACCCCTTCTTTCATATGCTAATTGTGTAGAGTATTAAAAGCTAATAACTTTAAACATTTTATTTGTATAGCATTGGGCTATAATTAGTCAAAAATGTTAGCTTCTAAAACCTCTAATGGCATTTTTCTATACTAATTAGGCTTCATTAAACTACTTACCTTTTAGTGCTACTAAAGTTCATTCTTGCTCCTATAAAAGCCAAGGGATTAAGTTCTACCGAACACAGACCATCAGGATGGTATGCATACATCTTTCATGTATAGCTCATCAAGCAGGGAAAAGATGTAAATCGGAATATTTCAGAAAATGTCTGCCTTCCCTGACAGGAACAATGTGTAAGATCTTCAACTGCAACTTTCTCAGATGTGTCAGTTATCTCAAATACCAGTTATGTAGGAACCTCTGCACTTATTGAATCTTCCATCTCTTCTTCAGGTTTGTAAACTGGTAGAGTCTCTATAAAGATAATCTATAAATGGTCTATGTGCATCCCCAATGATAAACCATGTATAAGATGGGTCGTGAAGTAATTTATTTACTTATTCATTCATTCATTTGACATTTGTTCACCAGGTAAGACTGTTAGGGCATGAACCAATTTTCTGCAGAGGTCTGCAGAAAAAAGTTCCAATGGAAAAAGTGATTTTTGAGCATAATAACAATTGAGACATTGGAATATTAGTAAATATTACAGTGCAATCTAGAAACATCAAAAGACAATCAAATACAGAGTAAATACTCAAAAATAAAGTAAAATATTTCACTCAAGCTTTCTGTTTTGCATAAAATTATATCTATACAAAAGCAATATATGCTACAAACAAGACTTTAACAAATAGCATTGGTGTTGACAAGATGAGGGTTAGCCAAAGCAATATTTAAGTACAGTAAGAAGAGAACATATGTACATTTATAGAAACAGCTGTATTAAGGATAAAGGGAGGAGGCAGTTAAGGGATATGAAGGCAGAAGATAAGAAAGATAAATTAAGTGGCAACAGAGAGGAAGGAAAATAGTTTAGATGGAAGAAGAAAGGAAGGGAGTACAAAAGTAAATGCAGAATAAAATGAGTCATAAGAGAATGCTATCAAACAATGCCAGGGCTGATGTATTGAGAGGAGTAAATGAGAGGTTAATTGTATCATCATGGGGTGCTACATGTACAGAGCCAGGATCTGAAGAGAAATTATTTTAAGGGTTATTTAAATCAAAGGCTGCTGAGTAGTAGTCGTCTGATATCCATGGGGATTACGTTCCAGGCTTTAGCCACACAAGGTGAATATAGACCATGTCCAATAGCTTTATTTGATTTACAGACTGTTAAAAGTTGTTTTTCAGAGCAGCAGAGGGGGCTTTTTGGAAGGTAATGGCTAAGAAGAGTGATGATAGCTGGGCAGAAAGAGGGTCTATATATCATTTTATGAGGCTGTACACTAGATGATGGGGTAGCTCAAGCTAATTGTCATAATTTAAGAGCAATGCAGTGATGAAAGTTGCAGGGCAGGTTGGCTGCAAACCTCTCTATTTTGTTGTAACATAACTCAAGTTTTAATCTAAGGGAGGCATATTATGTTGATAAGGATAGGGGAGGCATAGTGCACAGAGGGAAGAAAGTAAGCACTAGCAAGAGTAGGTCTAGAGAGGTTGGAGAGAATTCCAAGTTTTTGATGGATTTTTATGCAGGTTTGTATATGGAGATCCAATTTTAATTGATCATCTATTGTGAACCCTTGTAGTTTGATGTGGGAACAGCATCAATATTAGATTGTTTTAGTAAGGATACTTTGAAGTTGTCTTAGAAGGATGTGGAAGATTTAGGAAAAATAAAAGTAAGTTTTAAAGGGGGTTATGATGGTGAAGTCAGCTGCATATTGCATACTGTATAAGTGTAGCTTGTTGGGAGGATGTATGGAGATCATTAATAAATATGCCAAAAAGTAATGGACCAAGGATAGAGCCTTGGGGGATACCAGTACTGATAGGGAGGAAAGGGGAGTAATCAGAGAGACATTTAACTGCAGTCCTCTACTTCTCCAGCAATCACTGAAAAGCTAAGGGAAAAATAATACACATAATATTCAGGAAATGCTCTTAATTATATAATTGCTGGAATCAGTTTATGCACACAGACATTCACTAAGTGGAAAATTCTGGTGGTTGCTAGGTTATTATAATTAAAATCAAAAGGCTTCTACTGAGCCCATTTCATCTTTTTCATATTTTTTACCTTTATATGGTATACATAACTCAAATTTGCATCTCAGCCTTCTTGACATACGTGTTTTTCTTCTATTTCCTCATCACCTCATTTAAAGTGAGCTGATTCCTTTCTACCAGGTTATTTAATGATGAATGAATTGGGATGCAAGTTACATTACTTCCATTTATCTTTGTAAAGTTTTCAAATACCACATTAGTGAAACACCTAAAGTTTCCTGAATATTTTGAGTATTACATTTTATTCTTAGCTTTCCAATGATTACTTGACAAATAGAGGAATTTGTGCCTTATGCATTAATCTATTTTCAGTGAGAATTTAACCAAATAATGTGGAGTGCAGTAATTGGTCTGATGGAGGAATAAAAGAGAGGGGGTGATTGCTGGCAGGTAATAAAAAAAAAACTACATGGCAAAAAATAATCATGTACACTAAAAGTTCAACTTTGTTTTTAAATAGATCTTGGGAAGTAGATGACTTATAGATTCCTCCACTTTATATAAATGCTTATCAAAACTCCAAGGAACGGACCAACATAGTGCACATGCAGTCTAAACCATTGCCTTTCAGGACATTCTCCTAAATGTAAAGATGTATTAGGTCATGTCATGAGTTACTGTTTATGTGGCATTTGTCAGTTATATTTGCATTTTTTCCATATAATATTTCATACCAGGCCCCTATACATATTATCTGTTGAAGTCTTTGATTCTAAGTATTTCAAGAAGTATTTAATACAGCAGTTTCATTAAAATGGAATGACAATGCAATATAATTATTACTCTAGATCTCTCAATATGCACCTACCTCTTTGTTTACTGAAATAATATATCAAAATCCATGACTTGGTTGTGTCAAGACTTTCAATATCTACTCATGAACTTGCAATAAATAAATAAATGCATACATACATGCATACATCTTTGTCCGGTCCACTGGTCAGTTTTTTTTCAGTATGTACTGGCACAATGTCCATATTATCTAACATCGATATCTGATCAGTGATATTCAGTTCAGTTAACTTTTCTGGAACATATAACTTACTGAGTGACTAGCATTAGTACTACTTTTCATTTTACAGACAATGTTGCACATATATGCCTTCCATAGTACTGCTATTACAAGTCATGGTGAACCCATTTGTAGAAAAAGTTTCCTTCCATTAAACAATGCCATGACTGATTTGTGCTATGTAAATATGATAAACCTTACATTCTAAACATTATGGTTATTTCCTTGTATGTTTGCAAATGTTTAATCTGAGAAGATATAAGAGGAATAAAAATCAAGTGGCTCCTCACTGCAATCTGGTATTCTATGTGAAAACATTTGTCTCACACAGTAAGGTAAATCATCACATGAGAGGACTAACTTTCTTTTAAGTTCATAAAAGCAAGTAGATCACCATACTGTCCAAGTGTCCGACTTCTTAGATGATATTTTCTGCTTTTCCCATGCCCGGTATACATCCTTGCAAAATCAGTGATGCAATGCATTTAAAATGGTTGCCACATTTGATAAATAAGCAGGCCAAAATATTCTTTCACCTTGGCGAAATCTAAGTAGATGCAGTTTCAATGACAGCTTTAACATTAGTATGTACAGGACTGCACATCTATTTAAAGACACAGACATATTTGTCTTAAGATGTAAACCTATATCTTCTCTTCTTCTCAGTACTTTTCTTAATTCTACAAATGTTTTGGTGTGGCCCCAGTGAACAAATTCTCATACAGAGGAAACAAAATATGTAGCAGTTCTTGTAGTAAACTGTGTGTGGATGCCTAGAGGAGATTGAGTGTAGACAACGTACCTAAAGAAAAACAAGTACATATAACAATTCCTGTATGAATATTTACACTGATCATCAAAAACATTTGTTGATAAGCCTGGCTCATACCTTACTTCAAAAAGTTTCTATCTCCCTGCTGGAAATAAAAAAAACAGTCTTCCACCTGAGACACAGAGCATTATTTTCAGGGCTGTACTTGATTAACAGTGGATTTAAGAAGCCGCGGTGGTGCAGCGGTAGCATTGCCTCACAGCAAGAGAGTCTCCCGTTCGATTCTCAGCTGGAGCACCTTCTGTGTGGAGTCTGCAAGTCCACCCCGCGTTTGAAAGACATGCATAGAATGGGCGTGCCTTCGTTGAATGTTGGGCATCGAGATGGCAACTCGGCACCCGTAAAAAATCTACTCTCAATCATTAGCGGACCGGAATTCCACTGTGGCTACCCCTAACTGGGAAAAGAAGAACAAAGAACTTGATTAACAGTGAATTTATAATCTTCACACAACCTAGTAGTTCTACTAGAGAATCATATAAGTACCAAAGGGGAAAAAATGTACAGTTTTCCTGATTTATTTATTTTTCCTTCGGTAGTTTTATTTCCTCTTTTAGCATAGCAGGCTTTACATAAAGAACTGACCTGGGTACAAGGAACCTAGATTTGGCATTGGCTGGAAAATTGATACTAGCTGTGGTCCCCAGTGGATCCTCTTTGCATTACCAAATTTTAAATATTGGGCAGTACTTGATGATGTGAATGCTTTAGGCCTCAGTTCTGTGCCTAAACACTGAAAGTCTCTAAATATGTAATTCTGTAGATAATCTATGTATCACAGATAAAAACTTGCAATGCAATAATTTCTTCAATTTAACTCATAAAAATTGAAGGCCTTCATTTTCTTGATGCAAGCATCCTGCATGCTAAAAGGACATTTTCCATTTTGTGTTACAAAAATTATTTCTCAAATCATGTGTCACCATTTACACCATGTTCGCTCAAATTCATGATTATTTATTGATTGCTATTTGTTCAATAGACAAAACAGGAAAAATGCTGAAAACCACTTTTATTGAATAGAACTTTAACCTTTTTTTGCAGGGGGTAAGCCCCCACCTCACTTCTCTCCAAACTTATATATACCAGTTCAGTGCTCACACAACAGTAGGGAAATGTCAATACCACCTATTCAATGAATGTGGTTTTCAGTGATAATTATTCTTAACAGTATAAAACTCCCAGTTCCTTCCATCTAAAATACCTGCTGGACAGATACAGGCCAGTCTGATCTCTTTCTCAGCCATTCAAGGGATGATAATATTTCCAAGGGTGTGAACTAGATTTTTCAGTTATACTGTTTTGTATAGCAGGTGTTGCAGCACTGGAATTTGTGGCTTTCTCTTTGGGTAGCTTTAAGAATTTTTTAAAGTCTGATCTTTAGGATTCAGTCTATTGCACAGCTGATAAGGACAGAAATTTGTTTGACTTTGGATTTAATGTGCTTTAATCACTTATAATATTTATTTTTAATGGATGTTATATTGCACTAGTATCAGTGGTGGCTCATCCCATTAGAAAGAAAAATAAAGAACAGTTTTAAAAAATAAAATATATTTTTTTTATTTGTATATGCAGTATACTACTACTGTATGCTGCTGGCTGGCCACTTACTTAGCTGCAAGTCCTACTGACTCGTTGAAGTCCCAGAACTGCTCATGCTCAGCGAGTTTCGGGTTTTTAAAAAAAAATAGTTTCTGTAAATCCAGACTTCTGTAAAAGCAGTCTGGATTAAGGAGAGAAGGTATCAGTGTGATGCCCAGAAGTCTATGCGGTTTGTAACCACATAGAAGTGGAAGGGCCTTGGACTGCCACATCCACAGTCATGTACGTGACGTGGATGGGCTGAATGGCTACTGATTGGTTCTTGCTGTCTTCCTGCACTTTGTTTGCTGGGAAAAGAGTGATAAACCATCAGCAGCAGACAGTTCTTTGCTTTACAGCATTCAGCATTATGGGGATTATCCTAACTTTGTTCGGTCAGACACGAGTGTAAGGCATTAAGCTGACAGCTGACTGACTTGCATTTTTACTCTTTTCTTGGTATGTATGCATTGCATTAAGTCATTAACAACATTATTCATTTTGCAAACTGAAATGTGTGAAATTGTGAATGCATAAATAACTGTAATACTGCAGCAGTAGTGCCTCAGGGTCAGTTAGTGTCTTGTATGCTGAACAGTGTTGTCCACGGAGTTCTTGAAGTCTTATTTAATACTGAGTTGATACTTTTCATTTTATTCATTTATTTATTTTCATAATTGAAGGTAAGAGGTCAGATAACAGAACTACAACCAGAGAATGAGATTCCTAAAAACACATTCTGTATTTGGTTCAGTAACAGTACATGATTTAGTTGTTTCCAGTACTCAGAACGCTTCTCTTATATGAGGGTGTGGACCAGAAATGTGGATATATAAATACAAAAATGGAAATTGAATGCTCCATTCCTAAATTACAAGTGCTTGAATCAGATAAAAGGAAAACCTACTGATATATTTCAGGGTATAGGGTCTTGCCCCCCCCCCCCAATAAAAAATAGTTTCACATCCTTGGAACTGATGTTTTCAGTAGTGACCTCCTCAGGATTTGGATGTTTTGGGACTGAATGATTCTGTGCTGATTAAACAGGATGCAATTATTCACAGTAAACCCCAGACATATTCTGCCAGTATCTTTAAAAATATCACTTCTCTCCATTTTTTTTCAAAAAAACACAAGGAAAGTGCAGTTTTTTTTATTTGTTCATAACCAATTATTTCCCATTTCTCTGTTGCATGGGAACGCTTGACTATAATAAAATGTGAATGTATGATAGGGTGTTGGATACTCCCACAGCCCATGCTTAAAGCATTATTTTCAGAAAATGCTCATCTGAGATCTTTTGATCATAATGTTGTGTACTTGTTGTAGAATGTTCACCACTTTTAGGGTTTGTTTCAGTGTACTGGTTAGTTCCTTCATGGAATTATTTCAGGGGAATTTGCAGAGTATTTCTTTGATGCTACACATTATCTGAGAACTAAGGCTAAGTTTTTCTTTAGTATGTTGGAACTATATTAACAGGTATGAGGAAACAAAACAAATATATATTTTTTATGTTCCCCTGAGCTGTGCCTGCAAATGGTCTATAGTGATTACTGTACTACCCCAGTAAACAAACTAAAATAAATATTAAATGTTTCTAGCGTTATACTGATGGACTGGTTGTCAGATGGACAGAATAAAGAAAAGAGCAATGAAAATAGCCACCAGAGTAGAAATAATGAAAAAAAGGGGGTTATGAAAGCATTGAATTAATAAGGATAGAATAGTCTGCTGAGACATTAGAAATATAATCCCATTGAAAAAAATGTCAGCAAGCCGAAGTGTCAAAGACAGAAATGGAAATGTATAAAGAGGTATGCAAGCTAATTCTAAAATAAATGAAAATTAAATCTGGAGCAGTAAAAAAAAAAAAGAAACTTTTACTTTGCCCATCTTTAAAACTGGAGAAAGACTGTTTGAAAAATGATAATAGTACAACCCCAACTTGAATGAACAGTTATTTTAACATATATTTTGTACCTAAAAAATAAGCCCAATGACCATTTGCCTTACAAAAACGTGAACAGCTAAATAAATAAGTTAAACAGTGAAGACCAGGATGAAATGAAGTGCTAAACGCTACAGTCTGGGTTAACTTAGCTCTTTTATCCCAAGCAGAGAGTACCTAAGCCAGGTGAGCAGCAATAGCACTGCTTGGAAGCCAAAGCCTGTGTGTGTATGTGGGGATGGGGGTGGGAGTGATTGACTCTTGTTGGCCACAGACAGCCTTTGTCCATAAAAAGTGTAAGCACGGAGCAAGCTGCAAGGGTACACTGCAAGAGAGCTGGCAGAGTAGATGACAGGAGAATTAATAAAAGTTAAAGGAAACTCAAAATGCATAAATGCTGTATCATGTCATTGTGTGGAATGAAGCATAGGGTCTACACAAGGAAGCCACAGTAGGTAAAGGAGAACTAGGTCTGAAACAGGACTAGGAGGGGGAAAAAAATGAAATATGAAACAAAATACCTGTTTTTTTTTTCTAACAAGTTATCCATACGTAACATGAGACAGCTCCTTATGTTGATATAAATAATAATGACATTTTTGTAACTGTAGCTGATCTTTTATTTCAAGCATTAAAATTATTTGCAACAGCAATACCAATATCAGTAAACACTGGTGGAACAAGGACCAATACTGAAATGATACATGCCTTTCAACTGTCCAGATTTTCACAGAAAGTCCAGATTTTTGGATCATGTCTTTGGTCTGCTTGCCATGAAATCTCTAGTTTTCTGGCAAATCATTTAGGACTGAAGTTAGTAATAAATAGTGACAGACATTTGAGTTTCAGATTTCATGTTTCTCAGAAAAAACATGCTGATGGATAACCTGTTATTCTAGCAACTTTGCAAGTTTATAAGAGCAATATTTAAAACCTTTCCCTATTTTTGGGCCTTTCCTTTGTACCCCATTTTTTCTGACTTTGTCTAGATTTCTTGCACCAAGTGGTAATGTAAGACTATCAGTCTGTGTTTTACATAAGTTCTAGAAATTTAGAAATATGATTGTAAGCCATAAACCATTAAGAATGAAATTTGGTTAGTCAGGAATTCAAACCTGTCCCTATATTTAATTGTGTCATAATCACTGAAGCACATTAAAATATATCTCTAGGCAATGCTGGAGAAGCTGGACTAATGATGATTGCAAAGAAAAAAAAATAAGTGATGCATAATATATAAATAGTAACTGTCTGTAAATATATTTTGTCTGTGTCATTTAGTTTATTTGGTATTATGTTTCAAACATGTAGCCATGTATTCTAGTGAAATGGTGTTTCTGAATCTCCCACTTAAAATTGCATGCTCCAGTTTGGGGTTTTATGTGTTCTTTGTGCTTATGAGCCTGTGTGTGTGTGTGTGTGTGTGTGTGTGTGTGTGTGTGTGTGTGTGTGCGTGCGTGTGTGTGTGTGTGTGTGTGTGTGTGTGTGTGTGTGTGTGTGTGTGTGTGTGTGTGTGTATGTGTGTGTGCGTGTGTGTGTGTGTGTGTGTGTGTGTGTGTGTGTGTGTGTGTGTGTGTGTGTGTGTATGTGTGTGTGTGTGTGTGTGTGTGTGTGTGTACAGATTTTCGCAGAATATCCAGATTTTTGCATCACATTTTTGGTCTGTTTTTCATAAAATTGTGGTTTTCTGGCAAATTAGTGGCAAATCATTAAACACTGAAGTTAGAAAATAATAACAGACATTTGAGTTTCAGATTTCATACCCTTCAGAAAATTCATACTAAGGTAAGACCTACTATTCTATTATATTTCTAAGTTTATAAGAGCAATATTTAAAAATTGTCCTTATTTTGGGGCCTTTGTCCCGCTTCTCTTTATGGTTTTGTCCAGATTTCTTGCTCTGAGGTTGAGAGGTGTCAGGGCCATCAAGGTCAGCCAGAGACATTTCAAAGTGTGACATACTTGTTGCACCCCACTCCCCCATGTAGTGACTCTGGATGCGTCCACGCAAGGCAAGGAGCAGTTATGCAGTGCAAGTGTGCAGAGTATCCCCCCATCCAAGGTAGACACAAGTACTACAGTGACTTTTCATATGTCCTTGATTTTGCAGAATGTTCTGGTTTTCTGTCATATTTTTATACTGTTGATTTATGTTTCTTATTATTCAGAAAATGGATGTTGTTGCAGTGCCTGTTGTTCTGTGTTTAAGTAGCAATGCTTTAATGACCATCAGGTAAGCTTGACTGAGATTATAAGATGCAAGTAAGCTTTAATAAGCATACTGTTAAAGAATTACCAACATTGAAAGCCTTTTTGTTGTTGCCATGCAGAGAATATTTACATAAGTAGATAACGTATAAGCCTTAGGTATTGAAATACCTAAATATTTGTAATAAAGGACAGGATTACAGTATTTTAAGAACCTCATTACATTTGCTGGAGACTTGCAGTCATCTTTGCAGGCTTTACCTGTAAACTAAACGGAATGCCAATCTTTCATGTGTGGTCCATAACCTGTGCAGTAATCCTTTAAGCAATTTATCTTGAGCTTGTTTCTTTTTTGCTGTTTATTTTTTACTTTGATCATATTTTCCCCATGAAACAAGTAGATAGTTGTCGTCAGGCAGCAGGTCTTTTTTGGATAAGAAACATTTTTACAAGTGGGGGTATCACAGAAATTGCTACTTTCAGCATGTTACTTGGTACTTTTATAAAGCTAAATATAAATTATAATTAGAACTGCAGTGCAAGGAGAAGTGGTTTGAGTTGAGTGCTGCTTGTTTTTTTATGCTTGATGTTGACTGGCATTCCAGTAATGTATTTAAAAAGTACATTATTTTTTCATGCATCACAACCTTTTTGTTTCCATCTAGATATTAAGTAAGCTGTCATGTAGCCAATGCATTCAAATATTTTTTTCTTCTACACTTCATTTTGTCTTGATTGGACTTTCATAATGATGGTTTGGCACCCAGGGACGTGTATTTAATTAAAGTCCCAGTTTTTGTGGTTTGAGCATAGTTCCGCCCCTTTCTAGTTGGTCACACCCCTTCCCATTGGCCCCACCCATTCAGCTGTTTCCTGCAGCCCCCCCCTTTGATTTGAATTCACCAGCCACCACCGACTAGTATGCTCTCTATGTCTGTCTCCACCCCTTTCTAGTTGGTCACACCCTTTCCCATTGGCCCCACCCATTCAGCTGTCATCACTGACTAGTATGTTCTCTATGTCTGTCTCTGGCTTTTACGTTTTTACTGTTTTATTTGCACTGTGCTTGAGTCTAAGTTGGAAATCGTGACTTTAACTTGTTTTACTGAAAAGTATGTCCTGAGCATGCATACAATAAGTTACTGATTCTTTTTTTTAATAAACATCTTTATTAAATTATCGCACATGACATAGGTAATCTTACATTTATATAAATGAAAAACAAACAAAATGACACCAGTTGCAAATGTAAGTTGTTGATTCTTAATAAGATCTCAGGTTTCTGAGAATCTGTTTTAAGGTTTGTTTAATGTATGTGGAATCTGTTATAAATACTGGATAAACAGGACATGATATCCTTACAAGCAAAGTAAACAAAATGGTTCTAAATACACCTTTCCAACAAAACTCACTTAACCATTTTCATTCTAACTTTTTTTAATTAATAATTAATTATTGTGCTCCAAAAGTATTTGCTTTATCTTTTTCAGGATTAAAGGGGAGCTGCAGATTATGCTGGTATGTAACACGTGTAAGGTAGATAACCAGTCCTAGATAGGAAGTCAGTCCATCTGATACAAACACACACACACACACACACACACACACACACACACACACACACACACACTCACACACATACACGCACACACAAACCCACAAACCACACATGCACCTATGCACAATATATCGGCTCACAAATGCACATACCAGCATGCCTTGGTGTTCTGAGAGGGAACTGAGGATGCTAGCAAAACTCCATGTGGACACAGAAACGTGCAAACTCAATGCACAAGTATCCCACACTGGAATAAAACAATATACACCAACAAGCACCAATAATCCACTAAGATTGCTCCATTAATAGAATAGTGCTTTTGCTCATACACATGTGATGAATTTCATCAGATAAAAATATATCACCAATAGTAAAGTTAAATACTAAAAACTTCCTGCACATGTGATCAAAACTAGCCAATGTCATAGAGGTTTATTATGGCATTTCTTCATAATGGGTGCTATGGAAATGTAGTCATTTTAGCCTGTAACTACATCACTATTCAGAAATATTTGCCAGTGTGTTTACAAGCAAATAAGTTTAATTTCACCACCCCCCCCCCTTAAATTATTTGTCAATTCTTCTAAACAAAAAAAATTGACAAACCATGGAATGCTTGTAAAGAACATTTCTTATATCCTTGGTTTTTATACTATAGCTGTATCCTCTTAGATAATTTCCCACTGTGTTATGCCCTCATAAAAACTGGGACAGCAATTACAGGTTGCAAAATAGACAACATTGCAGCAATTTCAATTCAGTTTATCAAGACACTGCAATACCCTAAGAAAATCTTCAACCACAGCATTAGGTCCTTCATGAATGTACCGACAAGATTGACAAGAGCCATACTTAACCATTGCCCAGTTAGTCTGTTTCACCAAAGGTTTGTAGTCCACTTGTGAGCCAGTATTGTTTCTGGACTTAAAGATGAAATTAAGATGCATTTCCTTCTTGGCTAGCATGGTCAAAATTCCAGAAGTAAAGTCCAATTCCTATCCATGATATGCTGCAAATCATGGGAGTCAAACAAAAAGTGTAATATCAATGCCTTGGAGACAGAAGCCCTTTACATAACATTCCCATGTGACCTCAAAATAGGGGCAAACATTGCATCCCTGTTCCTTGTAACATATTCCTGGATGTCCACCAACAAGGCACTAGTTTAGTCTCTGGCAAGAAAGATATCCATAAAAATCTGTCACTCCTTCACATAAATGTTTTCATTTGATGGTAATCTGGAAACAATATAAATTGTGCATTCACAATGTCACATTTCTGTCCTTAATTGTGTGTTCTCTTCAAATGTATAAAATAGTTGAAATATGTAGGTTTCATATAATTTCCAGAAGACATCCTATCAATGCCCTTAGTCAATTCCACATCCAAAAACATAGAAGAATAATGGTCACATTTAAAAGAGAATTCCAAGAAAGTGGTAGTGTCCTTTAAATAAGACAAAAATTGTTCTAACTGACTCCCGAGGGCCATTCCAGATAAAAAGCACATTATCTAAATACCTGTGATAACTCTTTAAAAATGTCTAATATTTATTGTTGCACTGTGCTCCCAGTAACACACAATTATATCAGCAAATGTTAGGGCACAGGCCACCCCCAAGGCAACCCACTCATTTGTTTAAAATATTCTCCTTCAAATACAAAGTAGTTATTCTGTAAAACCAGTTCCATAAATAAACAAATATTATCGATTTCCTGTGCTGACAATTACATTTGAGTAGCCACAAACACTCTAAGCCTATCCAATCCAATTCTTGGGATATCACAGTAAATGAGCCTTTAATGTCACATGTTGCAAAAATATTACTGGATTCCACAGGGAAATTACTCTATTTGTCTAATAATTCCCAGAAATCTTGTATTACTCCAAGCAGTTTATCCATGAATATTTTTAACGTCCAAGCAATAAAAAATGCTAACAGTTGTGTAATAGAGCCATTTGCAAAAATAATAGGTTGTATAGTGAGATTTATGACATTTTTATGTATTTGAAATTCATAGTTTCTTAACTGTTAAAAAGTTGAATTCTTGAGGGGAAATGTATCCCTATTGTAATAGCTTTAATAGCTGCAAAATGGTTGCCCTATATGGCTGATGGACCATGTTCTGTGAAGCAACGCCATAAACTTTATCAATCATTAGGAGGAAAAACATACTGTAATTTTTTCATAAGTACAGTGCTCCCTTTTGTCCACTTTCATCACACAGACATCATTGTTGGTATTTAATTCTTTCAGGGCTTGTCCCTCCCTTTTTGTCAAATTTGAGGCATATAAACCAGATTCCTCAAAATCCAAACAAAGAATATATTTTGTACAAATCATTTCAGAACTGGCCAAATTCAGATGAAAAGTGGGGTCCACAATGATTTCCTGTATAACTCACAATTTACAGATGTTTCAAAAATATCAGGTCTTACTATTTGTCCTAAATTGATTTTTCTCAAGAACAACTATAATTTGATTATGGTATCCACATAAATGAACTCCCTCAGTGGATTGAAAAAAAAAATCTTTGAAAAACATCCTTATGGGCATTATTTATTACAAAGTCACTGGAGCTATGTATATGAAGCATCTTGCCGCTAATTCTGAGGCCCTGGTTTTGATTTGTGCCTGCCCCTGGTGTCTGCTCCTCCTCCTGTTGTTTCTGTACCTTTTCCCATTGGCAAAGTTTATATAATTACTGTCGCTGTATTGAGCTCTGTTTCTAGCCTGATTGGTTGTCCACTCTGATCTCCATAGATGGGTGGTTCCAATACAAAAATCTTCAGTTTCAAAGTTATTTACATTGCCCTGATCCTATTCTACATCATCTGCATTTGCTGATACATCTTCCAATATTAAACAAGGCCCCTGATATATTTTCTTATCAGCATAGTCATTGCTGTCTCTTTTCAATTTCTTTTCCTTCTTGGCCTTTACCATATTAGCATGTTTGGACATTTTGTCAAAATCAGCTCTGATGTCATCCTTCTTACTCTTCAACAATAAATCCATCTTAATATATGCATTAAGCTCTTTAATTTCATTTGTTAACTTTGCCAATGCTATTTCATTGTGTCTAATCAATAACTGTAAATATTATATGCCGCATTTTTGAAAAAAATCAACAATTTCCTGAAAAAAGACAGAATCTCATGCAACACCATTGGGGAACTTATGAAATCACAACCCCTTCAGCATTATCTCTTGCTTGACACTGCCAAGAAAAAATAAATTGCCAAGTTACAAATTCTTGAGCTTGATAAATTTCTTGCCCAGTGTCTTTATTTTCTGCTTCATTGTCTCTTTAAAATCACTCTTTGAAATATATTGTTGCTGTTTTCTTCGAGAGTTGCCAAAAGGATCTGGTTCCCTTAACTACAAATCCTAGCCATCAGTGTTGTTACTTGCTTTAAATGGACTGGCAACCTGTTGCACATTGCTCCCAATAATGTCACTGCTACTGCGGCCAACCCTTTGTGATGTAATATTGTGGGCTTGTTTTTCTACAACAGTGCCATTTATAACTGCACATCTGTTACAACAAAATGTAACATTTGAGTGAAAAATATCACCATACCAATGCAGATGTTAATTGTGGTGAATACCCCTTCAGTACACTGCAAACCATAGCCAGGAATATTACCATCAGTCCTTATGAGTAAATCCTTGGAGATAGAGCCACCATCAAAAGCTATAATTCAACCAAGAACCAAAAGACAAAAAGGCAGACGATTTTGGAAGCAGTGTATAGTGCCAACAACAACCAAGAGCAAAGCAAAATACACCAACAGCCACTGATACTCCTCCAAGATTGCTCCTTTAACAGATTAGCATTTTCATTCACACACTTATTTTGAACTTTTCGGATAAAACACATACCCAAAAATGAATTTAAATATTAAAAACGTCCTTTTCATGTGATCAGCACTAGCCAAAGTCGCATACATTTATTATAATGTTTCCTCCAGATGGGTGCTTGGAAAATGTAGTCATTTCAGCTCCCAAACTGGACCTGAATCATAGATCCAAGTGCTGTGAGGCAGCAATACTAACCACTGTACCAAGGTGATTCCCTTAGGTTTTTACATAACTGTAATTTGGAAAAAGCATAACAATATTTTCATGACTTTAGCACAGTATTTTCTATATCTCTTGTGAAATTATCAATCTTCTGATTTTAGTATTCCTTTAAATATCCCTTTTAGTCAAGTATTAATTCTTTTATGTCCCTCCAAAGTACAGTGACGTAAGTACAGATGACTGTAATGAAATTTTCCTTGCAAAAATTCCATTCAGAGAATTACTGATGTGCTAAAAAACTGAACATGAATTTAGGATAGACAGCAAGGAATGAACAAGGTTCTTGAAACATGATAAAATTATATTCCATATATACAAACTATCTTGCTGTTAGAAAGATAAGCAGACTTATTCAAAACTATTTCATTTGACCACTTATTTATTTATTAGAGTTTAATAACTGGATGAGTGGACTGCTCAACAGACCCCTTTTAAGCCATGCCCAGGTGCCATGGTGCAAGACACAAACAGAAAATTGTATACAGACTAAAGAATACACACAGTTGCATGTAGTATAATACCAAAATAGA
The DNA here is from genome assembly GCF_019279795.1 of Protopterus annectens. Lineage (NCBI taxonomy): Eukaryota > Metazoa > Chordata > Ceratodontiformes > Protopteridae > Protopterus > Protopterus annectens. The sequence goes on along the minus strand of NC_056732.1, from coordinate 1,739,376,598 downwards.
GACGATACACTTGTGTGCTGTTTGCAATTATAAATGCATGTGATATTACTATTTACGGTATACACAATTAAGGTAGGTGTTCAACCATGGGTCATTTTTTAGAAGTATATCTTTACAAGTAAAATGTGAGAACATTAGCTTCAAGGACTAGCCTAACCATTGTCATGGAAGCAGAAAAATTTGGTGTTGTTACACAACTGTTATTTTAGATTGTCACTAAATAACGCAAATACCACATGTTGCCTCATTTCTGAAGTTAGCCATTTCCAAACAGATAGGTCTAGCTTAAAGATATCACTTTCTGCTGTGGAGGTTTTAATGTGAGGTCTAATTAAGGTACTGCTATCCTCTTAGCTGTATCTAAGTGTGCACTTAGGCTGCTTTATTCGTTTTGTTTTCTGGGGGAGAAGGGGACAGTGTCCCACTTTTAACAGCTTGTAGATTTGAAAGCTATCTAGAAATGTGTTTCTGTAATTAACAAGTAGCCAGTTATACTGCTGTAGAAGTTGGTAGTGATGAGTTTTGGGATCTGAAAGAACAAATCTTGAGATTTTATTTATAGTACTTTACATTTTACATGTGTTTGAGCTGGAATAGAAGGTTACTGGATGGAACCTTTATTCATTTTTAGGGTTAAGCACATTTTTAAGTAGGGCTGGTTGTAGTGATAATAGTGTGCAGTTTATACCCATCATTAACTTATATTTACCCGATCATTAACGTGTCTTATAAAAATAACAGATAGTCATAACAGAGAGTGTGTTTTTTTTAAATACAATGAAATTCTAGGTTGATGTCACTGTTGCCTTAAAAATCATTAAAACAGACTTTGCCCTATCAAGTCTTATAAAAATATTTGTAAAAACCTGAAAGCATACTTTAGTGATCTTTAAGTAAGTTGAAATGTGGCACTTTTTTCTGTAAGATTTTGCCATATAACTATTTGTTTATTACATTGCAAGGTGCTCATTAGAAAAGCTACATGATTTGCTTTTCTATAATTATTCTTTACTTTGCATTTCTTTTCAAGATGTAATATAAATTACATCAATACACTATATCCACAAACACTATCGAAAACAGCAGCAGTTCACAAACACATACCAAGCACTTTTACCAGTTTTCTTTTATTTATGATCTGGTACCTCGGCCTTTCGCCTTCAAAGGATCATAAACAGTGTGTGCTAACAACAGTATATGTTAATTAGTCAGTCAAATACTGAGATGATCACATTATTTTAAAGTGCCTTAAACATTATATCCAAAGTGCACACAGTAAATAATATAATACCAATAAATGGAACATGGTGGTTGCCCAAATAGTTTGAGATTTTGTATTTTGGGCAAGCCATTCTGTTTTGAAAGTGGGGGAATTTATATTCAAAAATTACTTGAATTAGAAACTAAAATGATCTTGAAGTATAACACACTGAAGCCTTATGGATTGAATTTGGAGTTAAGCATCTAATTTAAATTATTATTATTATTATTATTATTATTATAATAAAATTATTTTCTAGATTAGAGATAGAGTTATTTATCCATTTATTGGTATTATATTATTTACTGTGTGCACTTTGGATATAATGTTTAAGGCACTTTAAAATAATGTGATCATCTCAGTATTTGACTGACTAATTAACTAATCAATTAACTAATATGAGAAGCTTGTGCTAATTAGTATCACTTTATGTGTGTGTATATATACTGTTGTTAGCACACACTGTTTATGATCCTTTGAAGGCGAAAGGCCGAGGTACCAGATCGTAAATAAAAGAAAACTGGTAAAAGTGCTTGGTATGTGTTTGTGAACTACATCAATACACTACTCTGAAGACAGGAAATCACAGTATTTTATAAATAAATATTTTAGCTATTTCTATTTCTGTGACTTTTTGTTTATACCTTTAGGGATTAAATATGGAAAATAATTAAACAACCAATCTTATTATGACTGCCTCCCTGTGTTCAGGTCAGTGTGTATCCGTGTGTTTTTTTTGAGTTTCATATCTTAGACAGCAGGTCACTAATACAAGAACAGCTGAAATGGAATGAAGCAGGTAATATTTTCACTTGTCACAACCAGATGAAATGGAAATAAGGATAGGTAAAGAGCAAAAATGTAAAGTGTGAAAGTCTGGGCCTAAATATGAGGTGCTACACATTTTCAACTAACATAAATATTCTTCAAATATTTTTTTAAAAACTTGCAGTCTTTGCTGAAATTTCATAAAATAAATACTATGGAATAAGAATGTCATAATAAGTAAGTCTAGATGTGCTTTCTTGTTTTGTTATTCTTATAGCGTTGCCCTCACATTAAGCAAATGCAATGTTCTATTCTAATTTTTATTATATTGGTTAACTCTGCCTTTGGTTCATAGGTTCATAGGTTCATAGGTTGGTACTAGGCTATCAGCCCTAGGGCCTATACAAGCCTAGCCATAACAATTCCCTGGCTATTTCTTCCCACATTATTTACTTTCCTGGACCCCTGTCTAGCAGGGCGACTGACGTGATCCCTGGGGTGAATTTCCTTTCTCCCATCCAATCGTCAAGGTTCTTCTTGAAGAGGTCCAAAGAGGCACTCTGCTTGACATGTATGGGCAATCTATTCCAGAGTCTGGGGAGTCTCTGGGTCAGGAACCTATCCCTCCAGCATGTTTTGTTTATTGTGATGACAAGGTTTAGATCCCTGGAGCGTGTAGCTCTGAGGGATTGGTATTTCTTTAAGTGTAGCATGTCCAACAGCTCTGGGTTTGACATGGCCTTGTATGTTAAGCAGACATCGCCTCTGAGTAGACGATATGTGACAGAGTATAGCTGGAGTTTTTTTAAAGCGGTCAGCGTAGGGCATCTGCTTTAGGCCTGTGATTCTTTTAGTGAGGTATTTCTGAGGCCTTTCCAGTTGTTGCAGATGTCTTGAGAGGTACATACCAAATGGGGCGTTATATTCTATAATGGGTCTAATGAGGGATGAATACAGTGGGACAATGACCTCCTTTTTTCTGGATGAAAAGCCCTTCGTGATGAGGTGTGCTACATAGAAGGATTTCCTGACTGTTGTGGCGATGTGGTTATCGAAGGTGAGACCACTGTCCACCTGTGTCCCTAAGTCTCTTATCACACTTTCTGTGTTTAGTGTACTGCCACCTATATGATAATTCATGGATACATGTTTTTTCCCAAGGGGATAACAATACATTTCTTGGCATTGAGCTTGAGCCCATGGCTCTGGCACCAAGCATCTGTTTCTGTAAGGCCCTTTTGTAGAGTATCCACATCATTTGGGGATTCAATAATGGCTCCCAGTTTGCAGTCATCTGCAAACTTTGTTAGCCAGAGTCCCTTAGTGTTGACCTGTATTTCAGAGAAGTAGATGCCAAACAAGAGTGGCCCCAGGACTGAACCCTGAGGTACTCCACTTGTCACTTGTCTGGAGCTGGATTTGGAGTCGGCTACTTTTGCAGTGTGGGTTCTATCAGTAAGCCATTTAGCAACCCATTGGGTGACATAGGGATTAATGCCCAACTTAGTAAGTTTATCTATGATTCCAGAGTGGGGAATGGTGTCAAAGGCCTTGGCAAGGTCTAGATAGGCTGTGTGGACCACTTTACCCTTGTCCATGGCTCTGGAGACTGATTCAAAGAAGTCAATCAGGTTCAGGAGACAAGATCGGCCCTTCACAAACCCAAACTTGGTGGGGTCCAGTGTTTGAAGGTTGCCAATGTCTTTGTTTATAAGTTCCATGATAATACGCTCCATGGCCTGGCAGATAAGGCTTGTCAGACTGATGGGACGGTAGTTTCCAGGATCCAAGGTGGATCCCCCTTGTGGATTGGGATAACTGTAGCTCTGCGCCACTCAGTGGGCACGAAACCTGAGGTGAGGCTATGATTAAACATGACACTTAGGTGAGGTGCCAGTTCATATTGTAGTTCATGTAGTACACAGCCCGGGATGTCATCTGGTCCCATGCATGCTGTATTCTTGGCTTTAGAGAGTGCGTTTTGTACCTGTGTGGCCGTTATTACTGGAATTTGGCAATCTTCCGGTATTGAGATGGGCCATTTAGGGGTGAGAGGGGTGAAGTTGGCACTGAATCGATCTGCCAGGATATTGGCAATATCCTTCGGATCAGTATATTTAATGCCATTCTGTTTTAGCTCAGAGCAGATCTGAGCATTGCCATTTAGATTCTTGACATAGTTATAGAATGCTTTGTGGTTGTCTTTGGAATCTTTGGCAATTTTATTTTCGTAACTAGCTTTGGAGGATTTTATGAGGCATCTCAGTTTCTTACTGAGGCTAGTAAGGGAGTTTTTTGCATCCTGGGATTTTCCTCTTTTCTGCAAAAGTTTCTTCCTTTTGTTGTAAAGTTTGTTTATGGCAAGGGACCACCAGATTGGCTTCCTTTTTTTGGATGAGAGCATTTTGGTTCTATTTGGGATGGCACGATTCATGCATGAGTGGATGTGCTCGTACAGTGCCTTAGTGTAGGATTCAGCAGTTGAACTTTCAGTTCCCGTCTGCACGGGTGTCATGAAGTTTGTCACTTCTGACTTGAGTAGCATGAAGTTGACTTTGGAGAAGTTTTTTATGGTGGTTTCTTTACTGGGGGGTGGGGGTGGGATGTGGATGTTAAGGGTGATTAGCTTATGGTCAGACCTGACTAACGAAGGGTGACCATAGGTATGGAGCATTGATTTCCCATGTTGGTTATGACCAGGTCTAAGATATTGGAGCCCCTGGTGGGACTATGGATTAGTTGATCCAGGGCATTGGAATTTATGAATTCCAAGAACCGTTGCGCAAAGGTGTTGGGACATGAGTAGTTTTCCCAGTTAATGGCAGGGTAGTTAAAATCACCCAGTATTAGGGTGTTTGGTTCTATCTTAATATTTTCCAGTATGTTTAGAAAGGTGTAGTGAGAATCTTGGGGTATGGTGGGGATCTGTATCAAGCTACAATTTGGATTGCAGTCTTACCTAGTGTTAGTTGCACTTGGAGAATTTCAGACACATTGTGTTGGCCAACTAGCCTGGTGGTGTGAATATCCTTGGTGAATACTGACACTCCTCCACCTTTAGTGTTTCGGTCCTGGTTTGGTGGCCGAAAAGTGTGGTAAGAGTTGTAGCCTGGTATTGCAGGGGTGCTCTCTCGAGCCTTGAACCAGGTCTCAGTTACTGCACAGATATCGATGTTCTCCATTTTTAGGAGTGCCTCGAGAGCGTGCATTTTGAGGTTTAGACTTCTAGCATTGAGTAGCATTACCTTCAGATTTTGCATGCTTGTACCTGTTACGGTGGTGGTTTTGTCCTTTGAAGTTTGCCTAAAAAACTTTTTTATGTAATTTATGTTCGTATACAGAAATGAAATTGCCTTTAATGGGCTAGATTCCAAAATATCTAGGCAGTACAGAACAGGTGTAATCTACTCTGACTCATGAACTGAACGTGTGTGGGTATAGAAAAGATCATAGGAGGACTCTTCACTGTAACCACATCAGGTACATGCTATTTTCAGATCATACTCCTAGCATTGCACCATTTTTATGATCACATATGTATGTTTCTCCACTCCTGCAAATTACACCAATAGGACCATAGTGCACTATCACTGGAAATACAGAGTGGAGGGTTTTTGTTTACAACTGTATTAAATGAAGTATGCTGAGAAGCTTAGAATTCAAAAATAAGAGGATGCAGGAGGGTAAAATGCATGTCTGTTGTGGGAACAGCTTGCAAATGTATTGGTATACATGCTGTAGTGTGCAAAAGTACATGAAGCAAAACAACAAGCTCAAATGTCATATGCAAGGGTTAATGTGGGTAAAGCACAGAGTTTGCCCCTTTTCCACATCATTGCAAACCTGAGCAGGATAATGTTAATATTGCAATAAGAATGCAGACATGTATCGCTGTGACAGTTATGTCATATAATGTTGCTATATGCAGGCATGCATATGTAGTTATCTACACAGTGAAGAAAAGTTCAATATCATACATATGTGTGGCTAATATATACCTATATGTTTCTCTCTCTATCTCTTTATATATATATATATATATATATATATATATATGTGTGTGTGTGTGTGTGTGTGTGTGTGTGTGTGTGTGTGTGTGTGTGTGTGTGTGTGTGAGTGTGTAGACATTGGTCAAAAGCACAGCTGTTTGAGCAGGCTGAATTGTAACCTGATGGACTGAATGCACATGACCTAAAATGCAGTCAAATTATATGTGAGATCACAGTACTGAGAGGATTAAAATTATGTCCATTTTCCACTGTTGTAACATATATGAAGTTGTAGTGGTATAGGTGTATAGAGGGCTTGATACTTAGAAAAAAAACAGCAAAATGACAAAAGTAAGTAAAGAGGGGATAAGGAACATGTTTTTCACAGTATTGCTTGTGCTGTGTTTTTTTTCCCAACAGTGTCTCCAGTAATGATTCCATTTTCAGAGAACTAGTTAACTTGTTCAATAATACTAGGCATGAAAAGCTCAAGATTTTAATAAAATATTATCAACAACAAATGCCTAATTTAAGTGAAGAGATACGGAAGCCGAACAATAAAATTGTACAACACTCACGGAGTTTTATTGTGCAGCTCATTTAAGTTTAAGTACTAAAATTGACAGCCATGTTGCGATCATTATTGCCAGAATAAATAGAAAACTAAAAAGGAATGCTGTTTCTTATGTTAATATTAAAGCTTATCTTGTTCAAAACAAAATACAGGATTGATTTAATGTTAACACCGATGTGGATACTAGTTCTGTTGAAAACAATGTTACACAGCTGGATGAATTTTTTCCTAATATAACCAACTCAAATAATGAACACATGACTAGTGGCAATTCTAGTAATAGTGCTGGGACAAGCAAGAACATTGCCAACAATGTTCCCAACAATGTTTTCAATAATGTTTCAACAGTTTGGGATATAATAATTTAACTGGAGCTGCATCTCTGTTTATTCAAAGAGGAAATCAAAGACAACAGGGCCAATAGAACAGGAATTTAAACCAAGGGAAGAAGAGGGGCCAAGAAAGAGGTCATGGTAGATGAATCTGGGACTTCCAATTTTTAATCTAAGTGATTATGTTTTTTCTAAAGATGAGCTTAGTGTATTGTCTAAAGGATTTTCTTTTATTCCCACTAAATGTGTTTCCTATGCAGAACTTGTCACTGATTTTAAACTGCTTGCACAAAAATTTAATTTTAAGTTTATTTTAGATAATGTCTGCACAAATAAAGGTGAAAATATTATTAGGAGACCTACTAGATTCAAACCCCCTCTCATAAATACTTTAAATGTTTTCACAAAAAGATGTGAAAATGATTTTGATGTTATGGTTAGAAGGAAGTGTAAGAATAAATGTTTAATTTAAATAATGATTAAAACGTGGCTTTGAACAATTTAATACAACATCAAAATTTAAGATTTATGAGAGCCAATAAAGGCTATGAGATGGTCATTATGGAATAAAATAAATATGTGGATGAAATGAGCATGTTATTAAATACTGATAGTTATATTAAAATGAGTAGGGAATTTGTTAAAATATTTTGATGAAATTGATAAAATATTGTTTGATTTATTTAATCAAAGTTTTATTAATATTGATACTTATGGCTATCTCAACATTGAACAGCCAGAAACTAGGAAGTTATTTGGCATCCTGAAAGTACATAACAATGAAAAGATTCCCTCTTTTAGACCAGTTGTTTCTTCACCCAAACATAAAACAGTTTCTATCTCTAGTTTTTTAGGTGGCATTTTGAATCCATTTGTTCAATTCTTTTTTTTTTTTTTTTTATCTGAAAGATTCTTGGTCCTTTTTAGAACATCTTAGGACATATACTTTTACTGGCAGAGCAGTATTAATGTGTACTGTGGACATTACTTCATTATATAGAAGTATTAAAAAGGATGAAGGGTTAGTTTGTTAGACTATATTTAGATAAAATAGGAAGTGTAGATAGAAAAACTGTTAACCTTGTAGTGATATTACCTGAAATAGTGTTAACATTTTTTTTTTAATTTAATAAAAGAATCTTTCATCAGAAGAGAGGGATAGCAATGGGTGCCAAAGTGGCACTGGCATTTGCAAATTTAGTGCTTTGTTGGTAGGAGGAAACAATATTTGGCAAACCACCCCTCTTCAAACATGTTTTAACTTATAAACATTATATTGATGATTTGTTTTTCATTTGGGGTAATATATTTAGTATATTTAAATAATTCATTAATGAAATAAATCACAGTATGCCATGGCTTAATTTTATGATTAGTGGTCAGGGTGTAAGTGTAAACTTTTTAGATGTTAAAATTCAGATGAAAATTAGTGAAAAAAGTCTGAGAGTTTTATATTTAGGAAAAGCACTTTTAGGAATAATTATTTACATTTTTTTAGTTACCACACAAAATTTATTAAATTTAATATTTTATGAGGTCAATTGATGAGAGCTAGTCATATGATTAGCATTGATGAAATGTTTATGGAAGAAATTAATTTTAAGAATTTATTTATAGAAAGGAGATTTCAATGGGTATGTTGGTGAAGGGAACAAAGGGGATGAGGAAGTGATGGGTAGGTATGGTGTTAAGCAAAGGAATGCAGAAGGTCAGATGATAGTGGATTTTGTGAAAAGGATGGACATGGCTGTGATGAATACATATTTTAACAAGAGGGAGGATCAAAGGGTGACCTACAAGAGTGGAGGAAGATGCACACAGTTGGATTATATCTTATGTAGAAGGGTCAATCTGAAGGAGATTGGAGACTGTAAAGTGGCGGCAGGGTAAAGTATAGTTAGGCAGCATAGGATGGTGGTTTGTAGGATGACATTGGTGATCAAGAAGAGGAGGATGAGTGTGAGGGCAGCGCCAAGGATCAAATGGTGGAAATTCAAAAAGGGTAATTGTGAGGTGATGTTCAGGGAAGAGTTAAGACAGGCACTGGGTGGCAGTGAAGAGTTACAGAATAGCTGGGTAACTACAGCAGAGCTAGTAAGAGAGATGGCTAGAAAGGTGCTTGGTGTGACATCTGGAAAGAGGAAGGAGGACAAGGAGACCTGATGGTGGAATGAAGAAGTACAGGAGAGTATACAGAGAAAGAGGTTGGCGAAGAAGAAGTGGGATTGTCAAAGAGATGAAGAAAGTAGACAAGAGTATAAGGAGATGAGGTGCATGGCAAAGAGAGAGGTGGCGAAGGCTAAGGATAAAGCATATGAAGAGTTGTATAAAAGATTGGACACTAAGGAGGGAGAAAAGGACCTGTACTGATTGGCTAGACAGAGGGACCGAGCTAGTAAAGATGTGCAGCAGGTAAGGGTGATAAAGGATAATGAGGGAAACGTACTCACAAGCAAGGAGAGTGTGTTGAGCAGATGGAAAGAGTACTTTGAGGGGTTGATGAATGAAGAGAATGAGAGGGAGAGAAGGTTGGATGATGTGCAGATAGTGAATCATGAAATGCAGTGGATTAGCAAGGAGGAAGTAAGGATAGCTATGAAGAAGATGAAGAACGGAAAGGCTGTTGGTCCTGATGACATACCTATGGAAGCATGGAGGTATTTAGGTGAAATGGCAGTGGAGTTTTTAACTAGATTGTTTAATGAAATCTTGGAAAGTGAGAGGATGCCTGAGGAATGGAGAAAAAGTGTTTTGGTACCAATTTTTAAGAATAAGGGTGATGTGCAGAGCTGTAGTAACTACAGAGGGATTAAACTGATCAGTCACAGCATGACGTTATGGGAAAGAGTAGTGGAAGCTAGGTTAGGAAGGGAGGTGATGATTAATGATCAGCAGTATGGTTTCATGCAAGGAAAGAGCACTACAGATGCAATATTTGCTCTGAGAGTGTTGATGGAGAAATACAGAGAAGGTCAGAAGGAGTTGCATTGTGTCTTTGTGGATTTAGAGAAAGCATATGACAGGGTGCCTAGAGAGGAGTTGTGGTATTGTATGAGGAAGTCGGGAGTGTCAGAGAAATATGTAAGAGTGGTACAGGATATGTACCAGGGTAGTGTGACAGCGTAGAGGTCATTGGTGGGAGTGTCAGATGCGTTTAAGGTGGAGGTGGGATTACATCAAGTATCAGCTCTGAGCCCTTTCTTATTTGCAATGGTGATGGACAGGTTGACAGACGTGATTAGACAGGGGTCCCCGTGGACTATGATGTTTGCAGATGACATTGTCATCTGTAGTGAGAGTAGGGAACAGGTGGAGGAGACCCTGGAGAGGTGGAGATATGCTCTAGAGAGAAGAGGAATGAAGGTCAGCAGGACTAAGACAGAATATATGTGTGTGAATGAGAGGGAGGATAGAGGAATGGTGAGGATGCAGGAAGTAGAGGTGGCGAAGGTGAATGAGTTTAAGTACTTGGGATCAACAGTTCAGAGTAATGGTGAATGTGGAAGAAAGGTGAAGAAAAGAGTACAGGCAGGATGGAGTGGGTGGAGAAGAATGTCAGGAGTGATTTGTGACAGACGAGTACCAGTAAGAGTGAAAGGGAAGGTCTACAAGAGAGTAGTGAGACCAGCTATGTTATATGGGTTGGAGACAGTGGCATTGACAAAAAGGCAGGAGTCAGAGTTTGATGTGGCAGAGTTGAAGATGTTAAGATTTGCACTGGGTGTGACGAGGATGGACAGGATTAGGAATAAGTATATTAGAGGGTCAGCCCAGGTTGGAAGGTTTGGAGACAAAGCCAGAGAGGCAAGATTACGTTGGTTTGGACATGTGCCAAGGAGGGATGCAGAGTATATTGGGAAAAAGATGCTAAGGATGAAGCTGCCAGGTAACAGGAAAAGAGGATGGCCTAAGATAAGGTTTATAGATGTGGTGAGAGAGGACATGCAGGTGGTTGGTGTGACAGAGCAAGATACAGAGGACAGGAAGAAATGGAAACAGTTGATCTGCTGTGGCGACCCCTAACGGGAGCAGCCGAAAGAAGAAGATTTATAGAAAGGAGTTATCCATATGATCAGTTGAATAAAATTATTAATGATGTCATTAAAGAAAGGAATTCTAAGTTTCCATCAATTCTTAAGGAAGGGTTAAGAAAAAGAAGTGGTGAATGTAAAGCTAATTTTAATTCCGGAGATAAAAGTTTAGCTTTTCCAGTTGCAATGAACACAAATGGACAGGAGATTAAAATATTATTAAAATGAATTGGAAAATTATTTGGGGGTACACAGAACTTAAAAATATTACAGGAGATGAACCACAATTTGTTTATAAATGGCCCTTTAATCTTAAAAAGTTATTAGAAAGGGATCCTAAAACACAAACTTTTTAAATTTGGTTTGACACATGAGACTTATCCATGTCATAGTTGCAGACAATATAGATTTATCAGTGGGTTAAATAGTTTTGAATTTCCACATATAAATTTAAGTATTAGAACTAAAGAGAAATATTCATGTCATAGTAGCAACATAGTATATATTGCTTTTTTCAGTTCATGTTTACATTATATTATGCTGGGAAAAGCACCCGTGAACTTACTTTTCGCATTAGAGAACACGAGAAAGCTATTAAGGAAAAGGATAATACTAATGCTTTATTTAAACATAGTGTTTTGTGTGAAAGCTTTAGGAAGTTTCATTTTTCAGTACGTGTCAGTAGACAATTATGGTTTTATTAATAGATGTAATGATGTATTAGAAGCCATGGAGCTCAAGTGGCAGATTCTTCTTAGAAATGATAAGCTCTCTGGGTTAAATGAGAACACAATATTAAGTGCCTTTTGAGACTTAGAATTGTATAAAGTTTATGTTTTATAATATTTTAATATTTAAAAAGTATATATAAATTGTATATATATTTTTGTAATAATATTTGTAATTATATTTGGAATAACACTGATTATATATTTTTACATTTTTAGGTTTCTGTAGGAAGGGTCATTTTAAATGAGTATGGAGGGGATGGATTTGTCTTGTTGTTTGATCTTTAAGCTCACTGGATGATTTCAGTTTTTTCGCACCATTAGGCTTTTAAATAGAATGTATTTGAATGGATGATTTGTATTCTGAAGAAGTTCCAGTAATAAAGTTTTGGGACAACAATGCCTATATAAGTTCATCCCGTTTGTGACTGCTTTTTTTTTGTACCGATTCCTTGTGGTGTGGATCACATTGCATTCCATGTTTGTGTTTTTCTTTGCTTCTTAGTTTTCAGTTTCCTGGATTATTGTGTTTTCTGAGTTATATGCATATATCTATATATATATATATATATATATATATATATATATATATATATATATATGTGTGTATATATGTGTGTGTGTGTGTGTGTGTGTGTGTATGTATGCATAAGGAATTACTTAAATTGATTGAATACCTTTTATGTTGATGTGCATAACAAATTGATCAATATTAATCAATATTATGCATGCCAATTCATTATTATGCATGTGCCAAGAATTACTCTCAGCTCATGCAAAACATTAAAAAAAGACAAAGAAAACATAATTGTTTTGCTTTTTGCCTGTATCTGCTGTTACATGATTAGTTTTGTCCACACAAATATATTTAACACAGACAATTTCACTTATTTATTTTCACCTGATAATAGGAATGAAAAAGCCAACATAGTTATGTAGCTGCTTTTTCTTATTAACAGCAACAAATTCCATGCTTCTGCAGCTACCGATGGGCTTTAAAGAACTTCATCTCCTGAGGCATTCCTGTTCTCAGTCAGTTGGATAATACAGCCATCAGCAGTTTTTATTTTTTTTTCGATAATCATTTTTATTGTTTTTCAAAACCATAATACAATTCACACACTATTTACATTATGTACAAAATTGCTTCCAATGTTCAGTTCCATTTCAAATATCCACATCATACATTAAGAATAGATATCGTATTAATCAAGTAAAGGAAAACGTAAAAAATAAACACAAAAGCATCTACTGTAGACAATTAAAAACCAACTCAAGCCAACAATCTGTATTGTTTCTACATCTTTTATCTACTCTAAGATTGTGTTTGTACACTTGCAGAATGTCCTAAAAGAAAGTGGATAGGAACTTCTAAGCCAATATAATATTAAAGATTTGCTCCCAAATTTTTATACTATTTATACTTTTCTTGTTATTACTAATTAATAATTTATGCGCTAAAATATGCTTGATCGCTAACAGCCTGAATTTTTGCCACGATGTCTGTGCTGGGTTCAACCAATTTGTGGCTATATATAATTTCATTAATAAACTGATATTCATAATTACGATCCTCTTTAATTTGTCTAAATTCTCCAGTGGAATATGTAGAATCAAAAATTCCCAGGTGAGTGTTGAGTTTTGGTAACCCATTTTTTGTAACTGCAATTTTAATGAGTAGCCATCAGCAGTTTTTAAAACTTATATTTTTCATCCTCCAAAATAGCTCACTACATCCTTAAACTGCAATATCTTTAGCAATTTTCTAAGTCATTCACTTTTTGTTGTAAATTGTCATTTTCTTTTAGTGACTTTAATAATGCGAAGTACAGTTTCGGCATTTTAACATGTTAATCCTTTATATTTCTCAGACATCTCTACTGACTTGGTTAATACAATTTCCATTTGAGCTTGATTATCCAGATACTCCTGTCTGAAACATAGATCTCATATAGAAGTACAGTGCTGGGAAATAATATTCATATTTGAAGACACCAATCCAAACTACTAACAAGTTGACAGAAAACACCAGGAAGGACCCTGTTGACCAGAGACGGTAGAGTCAAATATACAGACCAGATACACGAATTTGACCTAGGTTTCGTCTTTATTATACAGACTTCTTCAGAACAGGTTCATATTCTGAAGAAGTCTGTACAATAAAGACGAAACCTAGGTCAAATTCGTGTATCTGGTCTGTATATTTGACTCTACCGTCTCTGGTCAACAGGGTCCTTCCTGGTGTTTTCTGTCAACTTGTTAATATTCATATTTGACTCAGGCATTTTTCAACTACAGTCAAGTCTTTTAGTTATGAAAAATCAGTTTCAAAAAGTACTTCTAAATAAGTGAGAGGATCCCCAGAATTCAGCAAGATCTGCACAGTGTACAGGAATAGTGCAAGAGCTGCTGCACGCAATATGGCCGATAAGCGATCCAGGAATGAGCTCCCGGGACATGCACAAGCACACCAACACTATTCCTACATGGAAACAGCTCTTGTATGCTAATTACCCCATTTTCAGGTGAAAACCATGCAAATTAAGTGAATTAGTGATTCAGGAAGCAGGCAGGTGTCTGTGCCGGAATAGTGTAACCTGCAAAAATGTATTTGGTTACTAACCGAATACATTTCTGCAAATCACAAAATGGAGGCATGACAGCTCCAAAGAAAGCATGTATTCAATGTAGTAGGCATGCCAATGGTCAAATAGATGGCCATTGGCATGGTAAATAGTTGCAAAACTATAAAAATATCTTTTATTTTTTTGGCTGATTTCAGCCGTTTAAGCGTAGGGCAGCGGTGCGCAAATGGGATCGGCCCGAAAATAAAAAAAAAAAGCTGGAAGTAAGCTTTTAAACCAAAATCAGCATTCTGCCATAATAGTCAATGGCATGCAGAATACAACAATACCATTGAATAGTGGTTGCTAAGGGGGAAGGCTGACTATCAGTCTTGTAACCATACAATAGCAGTCAGTTTTATGCAAATGAGGGGATTGATACTAAAGCACAGATTTCCCCTTGGTGTTAGCTAGCACTCAACCGTGTAAGTGCAGCAACACCATGGTTCAAGCCTAAGAGGTAGATGACCTCATAAGGGGAAGTGTCATGCATGCTGTAAGCTTATCGGAGCTATGTGGCCCATGTTTGCCCTTAGCTAAGCACAGCTATGAAAAGGGGTGTGTCTGAGGCTGCCTAGCAGTGTTTACATTGCCTAAATGGGTGTGTGTGCTGTGCAGCAGGTTTAAAAAAAACCAGAAAACAGGAAATAGCAGCTCTGTTCACATCTGAGCACTGGGTATGCACGGCGCACTTCGGGGCTTAACCAGGAAGGCAATGGGAAGGGAAAACAGCAGTAGGAAGGCAATCAAGGATAACTTGCATAGCTGGTAGGTGAAATGTATCAGAATCAGCCAATTACACAGGCAGCAGCCCAGCCCAGCACACTACTATAAGCTATGCAAACACCTTTCACTCTGTTTTTTCCCACAAACTCTACACCACTGGTGTACACAGATGGGGAAATTTTATCAGACAAAACTAACAAAATGATAGGGGCTGCTGTCACTCTCATACATCAATATGTGGAAGAGGCTGAGGGTGGTGAGGATGAGAATGCTGATGACCAACCCACAGTGAGGAGAAGGAAAAGAGTGTACAGACTCAGGGTAACCTACCAGGGGCTACATGAGCTGGAGATAGTGGAACACTATAGGGTGGACAGGGACATCCTGCAGCAAATTGTTGAGCTGTGCTGGCCACACCTTACACACAGAATCAACAGAGGGGAACCTATCCCAGTGGATACCAAGGTGTGTGTAGCCTTAAGAATACTAGCCACAGATGCCTTCCAAAGGCCAACTGGGGATATCCTGGGGATCTCACAGGCATCAGCATCCAGGGTACTCTACCAGTTCCTGGATGCCATATCAGCACATGCCAGTGAGCACATATATTTCTCCAACACCCGTGAGGCGTTGACCAGCAATATGCTTCTCTTCCACCAAATAGCTGAATACCCTGAGGTAGTGGGTGCTATAGACTGCATACACAATCACATCAAAGCATCACCTGGCAATCAGGATTGGGTCTACATAAACCACAAGGGCTTCCCCTCTATCAACTGCCAGGTCATGTGTGATAGCCAGGGCATTATAATGAATGTGTTTGCTGGCAGCCCTGGAAGCTATCATGACTCCCACATCTGGCATATGACACAGCTGTACCAGAGATTTGCCACTGGAGCCGTAGCTGACACCCATAAGAAATCCACACACACCCAAACAAGAACTCCATAATGAGGCACACGCACAAATGAGAATCATACTGGAGCATGTGTTTGGGATGCTTAAGTCATGGTTCCAGTGCCTGGACATATCCGGTGGAGCCTTGCAGTACTCTCAAGCTGCATGTACACAAATTTTCCTTGTATGTGCCATGCTACACAATATGATCCCACTGAAACAGCTGCAGCAGGAACAGCATGGGGAAAAGCCACACAGCCCCCCACCATTGCCAAGGCCAGCACAGGCACAGAGTGACTCAGAGGAGGAACAACCTGAGCCTGCCCATGTAGGCAGAAGGAGGCATGCCCAGTATGCCCAGGCTTTGTCAAAGTGGCAACACATAGCACATACACTGACAAGGTAGGAACCTAGGGAATGACACCTCTCTCTGACTCACACATACAGTAAAAGGGATGCCAAACATGACACTACCTGTGCTTTGCCATGTATAGAGAGTGTACTATGTGCATCCAACATAGTCAGCCCTCCATCACCATCCTCAATACTGGCACAGTTACAAATAACTCACTCTTTCTATCAATTGCTGAATGGAGTAGTATGTTCTGCTAGTTGTAGCTATGGTATGGATGTGAGCATGCAAGGGAGGTTGGAGGCTGAATGGGATGGCAGCAGATAGTGGACACCTATATAGGCAGCATGGAATCCATAACAAATACTGGTGTCAACAAAGTAGGCAGTACTAGACAAGGTGACAAATCCCACTGCAGTACATGCGGTGGCCCAAATGTGTGCCCATAGAATACACACATGCATGTCAGTGAGGTTCACATACACAACAACAGCCTCAGCCAGCAGGACAGGTGCAGATGACCATAAAGAAAGGCTGTGCTAAGGCCTTCAATTAATGGCAATGTATAACAGCCCCCCTCCACACCTACACAGACAGACTACAACAGGTCAGGCAGTATGTTAGTTCTGCAGGGTATGAAGTCTGAAACTGAAATGTAGGTCAATAAAACCTAAGAGCTATACTCTACTGATATGCCTCTAGTCTGCATAATGGATCATAATACAAAATGAAATGGAAGCCAACAGAGTACCTGAAATACCAGTACAGTCATAGCAAATGTTTACAGTTGTCAAGTGTGCCCCACTCAATCCTATGTAGAAATGCAGTAACATGTACGAGTGGGGTTAATAACAGTGGAGCACAGATTACCTGAGCTGGCCCAATTTACAGGATAGATTGTTGCATGTGCACAATATGCAGGGCTCTGTGTGTTAGGTTGTTGTGTGTTGTACATTGTGTGGAAGTGGTCAGCATGTAGGCATGGAGAGTTGTGTCCCGGTGGCCACTGCTGTTGATGATAGGGCCATGTTCTGACAACTGCAGTGCCAACCACAGTGCATCCCAGCAAGACCCAATTCACCAGTCATCCATACTCATTGCTCAAATGTCAATATCTGTCACAATCTGAAAGATGGACATGCCATGAAAGTGGGCACAAACATGCACACAGTACACAAGTGGAAGTACCCCAGACAGAGTACATAAAATGTAACTTTCAACTGCACACACCTTTGATATTGTACATACAGGTTAGCAGCACATTAGTTGTCTGTGTAGTATGGAACACTGATGTATTCTGGCCAGTCACTGGCAGACCACAAAAGGCACAGTTATGAAGTAATGAGAGAATGCCTATGACCCACTCAAGACAGCATAATGGGAATTTCCAGGTATATCTGTGAGTCAGCTGCAAGATGCCTCCATATCACACATGCACTCAGCTCACCCCACCATCATCCACAGGTTTATCACAGGTCATATCCCTGCTGTGGGAATGAGTACAGCATGATGCCCACTTCTGTATGGGAATAATCACAGAATGCAGCATGCTGAAGAGGTGTCCTATGTGTCCCTCCCTAGCTGTAAGCAGCACCCTGTCAGCATCCAGACCAGTGGATTAATATGGACAGGAACTATTGCCATTAACACCTCACACACTTACCCTGCCCCACCAAGGGAATCCAGTGTCTCTCAGCCTGGGACTGTAGGAGTGACAGAATGGACTGACCTGATACAGATGGCCTGCATCACTACCAAATGCCCTACAGTCCTCTGTCAAAGGCCTGTGCCTCACCCATACTGCCAATGTATGTTATCTCATGGGGTCCTAAATAACAACATAACATAGTCCACAGAACACAAATGCAAGGCTATGTCGACAAATCTCAGTAGCATGCCCACCATGTCCTACTGCATGAACTGTGGACCAACCCCTAAATAACACTGGGATGAAGGGACAACTATAGGGATACTTCGCAGATATCACTCGCATAATGTTAGGAAGAGGATAGAATAACAGAGTAGGGGGGTGTAGAAGCATGAAGTGTGTGAAGTCTGAAACTCTGATGTGTGCCCATACTACCCCTGCCTGCAAACCCAGTAATGGGTGGCTACAAACCTGCTTGTAAACCACAATGTGAAGGGGAACTGACCAGATATATGAGCCCTTCCTCTGGGTAACCTGGGTGAATCTGTACAGTTGAGAGGTATGGTCACAGCAGGATATGGCCATTCTGTTATGTCGATAGATGTACAAGCAGGGGATCCTCAGCCACCATAGTACCAAGGTGCTAGACCATTTACACAGATCCATCGGCAAGTGTCTGCAACTACCCCTCCAGTCTGGCATGAGTGTGCAAGAATATGTAGGCTGCAGACCACAATACTGGATACAGCTTCATTCATCTTGTATTTCCCAGGAAATAGCTGTGAGCAAATAAGTATATCTGTCAGTAGTTGATGACATAATACATTACAGTGTGAAACAGTACATGTCTGAATATCTCTGCTAATACCAACCATGTTACACAAGCAGCACAGACAGCAATAGATAGTTTCCCACTATCTGTCGCCCATTGTGACTCCATATTGTCAACTTATCTACAGATATCCTGCAGAAACAGGTTGCAAGCTGTAGGTGTAGAACACAAAATCCTGCACTGGAGTACAACCTACCTGGAATGGATTCACACATTCAATACAGAAGGTATACTGGGCATGCTCCTACACTTAGAGAAATGAAGCGCATGTCTGACAACAAAATACAGAAGGTCATACTGGGCATGCTCCAACACTTAGAGAAATTAAGCTCATGTCTGACGACAACAGTGGCCTATACATATCTGTCAGTCACAAATGTCTGTGCACACACACCACATTGCACACCATTCATGCTTTGCACACACATTGGATAGGAATACTCACACATGACTAAAGCCAATACACTATAATAGGTCAAACATACACTCACAGAGATGTGGGGAAGACAGGGGCAGACGGTGACAAAGAGATTGCCATCATGAGTCCTGTCCCACCCACCACACATCCAATTGGCCAATATCACATGATGTGCCAATGTCAATCACTGTATACATTTGCTTTTGGTAGCTCTCAGCCCTATAGTGCCTGTGGTGCTTGTGATAACTGTGTAACATGATAGTACAAATCAGTAATCATCTAGGATTTTTATACCTAGTCCTGTCAAATGTAAAGTTGAGTGTGACTGAGTGTTGTGTGTGTGTTCCCAGAGGAATGATTTATGGCCCATTCACACACACTGCACTTCCCATAGCCCATGTTAGCACTCATGTTGATGTCAGTCACTTTGAAATAACCCTCTGGCCAATTGTCAGCCCCATATTCTCAGTGGCATGTGCAATAACAGCGTACTGCTGTAGTGTAACATACTAGTTATGTAGGAGTCCTAATCCCAGACATGGAAAATGTTTATGTGTGTGTAGAAATTAATGATTTTGAGGCCTTCACAGTCACTACACCTCCCATTGCCCTACTTTAGCAAGCATGCTGATGTCAGTCAATTTTAAATACCCCTTTGGACAAGGGCTAGCCCTGTAAGCTCCATGGCATGTGTGATAACTGTGCAATGCTGTAGTGTAACATACTAGTCAGGTAGGAATTCTAATCTTAGACATGGCAACTGTTAAACTTTGTGTGTGCAGAGATTAATGATTGTGAGGCCATTCACAGTCACTACACCTCCCATTGCCCTACTTTAGAAAGCCTGCTGATGTCAGTCACCTTGAAATACCCTGTTGGACAAGGGCTATCCCTATAAGCTCTGTGGTGCATGCCATAAATGTGGATCAATGTAGTAGCAATAACTACACAGGTATGAGTTTGAATCTCATCTGTGGCAAGTGTTTGTATGTACATCAGTCCTCAGCCATAAATGTGTACAGCCATGTGCAATTACTATGTGACAGTATGGATTAGTAAACAATATAGGCAACCATTATAATACCCAAATACCACTCTTCACCCACGGATCATACACAAACACTCTTCTCTCTTACACCCTTCCTTTCCTACTTTGTCTTTCTCTCTCTCACTATCTTTCTATCTCTCCCTCTCTCGTGGATGTGGAAAAGTTCATCTGTTTTGCATTGGCAGCAGCTTGAGTTTTGTAAGGAATCCTCATGATCAGCTGATGGCCTGTGCACGAATTGCAGTCCCCCACTTGCTAACTGCATGTGGAAAAGCTGTGGTATCATTCCTATAGCCAATTTCATAGAAGCACACACCTATAACTAAGTATATATATATATATATACATATATATATATATATATATATATATATGTAGTTTACCTTTGAAAGGTGGAAAATCAACCTGCTGAACAGCCCTTTGTGCGAAACGAAATGCCGAAACCGGCTTTTACGAACGGCACTGAAGTTCGAAACAAAGATATCGAAAACACACTGTAATGCAGGGGGGCAAGCCCCTCCTGCACCCCCCTACTTTAATATTTTAACTCTGAGGATGCACTACACTGGGGAAGGGATCCATTTCCCAATCCCCACTATAGTGCACTCCGCACCCACAACGCCGAATCTGTGATGAGCGAATGTGCTTTTGCTCATTGCACATTCGATGCATTTGTATTCCACTAACTGAGATCTTGAAAACATCCTTCTGTGCAACTGTCTTTTGACAAGTTGCACTTCAATCTTTCAAAGGTAAACCTATATATATATATATATATATATATATATATATATAAATATATATATATATATATATATATATATATATACACGAATTTCAGTTTTTTGAGACTATGAAATCGAATCCACACAACACCGAAGCACCAAACCGCGAAACTCAAAACCCCGAAATTCAAAACACCTAAAACACAGCACACAACAGACCACACATACACCACAACACCCACATCACAACACAAACAAAACAACACACATCCACAAACCTACAACACAAATAAGCCCCCACACCCTCCCTACTTATATATACTAACTCCAAGATTGCACAAACAGTAAAGAAAAGCTAACACAGTAGTCTGCACTATTGTGGCAGGACAGGTAGCTTACATCCTTCTTAGCTGGGAATTGCTGATTGAAGGCTCAGTGTCTGCTATTCTAAAAGTGTATTTGTTCTGGTTTAAGCACTTGGGCTTCAGGCCAGTTATTCTACATTAAGAAGGTTTGTGGTCTGCACTCTTGTGGGAGGATAGACTGTATTCTGCCCTTCTGAGCTGGGAATTTCTGGTCACAGGCTTATTGTGCTGCTTATTTGAACTGTTTCTTTCTGAAATTGGTGCGCCTTGTTGCTGTAGCATAGACCAGATTCAGGCCTGCTGAATCTAGCTTTGTTTGTATAACTTGAGCACTGATCCAGGCCATCTTTTTTGGAGAAGGCTCCCTTGCACCCTAGTGGCAGGAGAGTGCAGTTAGAACTTGTCTGACTGAAGACTGCTGGAACAGGGCTCAATTTTCAGCTTTTTTCTTGTTAATTGGGTAACTTGTTTAAATCAGTTTGTTCGTTTTCTATTGTTTTATATATATATATATATATATATATATATATATATATATATATATATATATATATAAATAATTGCACTTTATTCATCTGCTTTAACTGTATTTGTGTTTCTTCCTACTTTATTACTAGGAGCATTGACTACAACTCTGATCTGAGATATATAACAATAAGTATCCTTTTCTGTGCATTTAAAGTGTTTTTTTTTAATTGTATCTGCTTTATTTTCTGAAAAAAAAAAAATATATATATATATATGGTTCTACCTGACATAGTCGAAACCACACAACACCGACAACGACATCACCGACACCACATAATCGACAGTCCATTAACACGAAACCTCACATACCCGACAACGAAATAACCGACGGTACACAAACACGAAACCCCATACACTGCACACACCACAATAACAACAATTAAAAACAAAACACATCCCCATTCCACAAACCACACACACAACACAAGCACACCAAAATCCTTACAAACCCACACTAAACCTTACCTAACCCTAAGGTCCGTCACTATCGCACGTACCTAACCCGCTCCTAACCCTAACTCACTTAACCCACCCTATCGCTCCTAACCCTAACTCACTTAACCCACCCTATCTCCCTAACCCTAACTCACTTAACCCACCCCTATCGCCCTAACCCTAACTCACTTAACCCACCCCTATCGCTCCTAACCCTAACTCACTTAACCCACCCCTATCGCTCCCTAACTCACTTAACCCACCCCTATCGCTCCCTAACCCTAACTCACTTAACCCACCCCTATCCCCACAGACCGTCAATATCCACACTTAACTGACTCGCACCCTAACGTCCGTCACTACCGCATACTCACACAGCCTTTTCCCATGTCGGCATCCTCGGCGTCGGTGTTGTCATCCGTCGTGTCGGTCTTCTGCATTGTCGATGTTCTGGAGCTCCGGATTCCGTTGTCGGTCTTCTGCGCTGTCGAAGTCAGGTAGAACCATATATATATATATATATATATATATATATATATATATATATATATATATATATATACTTGGTCCCACCTTTCTAAGCTAGTATAGTCCAGTTTTCAGGTTAATGCTGAATTTAGGGCTGTGTTACAAGTCTCTGTGTTTGTGGATAGAAGGAAGTTTCTCTGTTCACCTGTGAGAGAGGAGAGCTTTGAGGAGCCTATCTGTCCCTGGAGGAGTGGTATCAGCCCAGAAATTAGTAGTTTATTGGCCATTTTGGGCTAATTTCAATCTCTTTCATTTCCCTGATATAAAACCCGCATTTGCCCGGTATTGCACGCCGGGTAGCGGTGGTTAGCTAGGGTATAACTATTCCCGGCTCCACAACGTCTCCCCTTCAATTTTTCCCTTGGAACTAGACAAACTTTCAACTTAAGCACTCAAACCATTCATTTTTCATCTCGGCACTTGCTCAAAACTCATAGCAAGCACTTATAAACCCTAGCACTCGACCCCCCCCCCCATACTGTACAGAAAGACAAGGCTCTCTATTCGACCTTACTAGCCAATCAGTAAAACAGTTCACTGTACCTATCCAGGCATGTCCAAAGGGCAGTTTCAGGTGTACTCTCCAGTCCAACTGGTGAATCTAGGCATTTTGAGCCAATCTTACAACTGCCTCATGTACACTGACAACCCTCTCCTCCTACCACCAAACACTAATACATGCGAGAGATGCAATTATACAGCCAAACTGGAGGCTAAGGTCTCTCAACCCAAGACTGGATCAGACAGTCAAGAGAAGAAGGGAAATACTTACATCACACCACCAGTTTCACACAGACCCATTAAACCAGCACTGGCAAAAAACACACATAAATAAACAAAAACATACTCAGAGGCTCTAAATAAAAATCTGCAAAAGCAACAGAGACCTCCAAAGTAGACATCCAAGCAACCTCCAGCCCCCAAACCCAAACCATGAAACACATACTTCATAAAACCAGTGTGCCACGCAATCACAGCCCTTAAGGCAAAATAACATACCCAACGCACTAGTAATAGGTGACTCTATAGTCAGGCACACTGACATCCCACTCACTAGGCTGAACAAGAAGGTTACTGTTAGCTGCCTGTTGGGTGTCAGGATCCACCACATAACACAAGCACTCAGGTCACTCCAGAACAAATACAAATATGACTCTGTCATTGTCCATGTTGGTGTGAATGACCTGAGTCGTACCTCCCTGGACTACATGAAAAGAGACATGGAAGAGCTCTCTGATCACATAGCCCAGGCCAGTATGACCCTGACCCTGAGTAGCATCCTGCCCTCACCAAGAATGATACCACGGTATAAAGAAAAAAATATCAATTTCAACAATTGGCTAAGCTTCTGGTGTCATTCAATGGTGATCCAGTGTCTGTCTGCCTGGGATGACATGCTTGTCAAGCCATGCTGCTTCACTAGAGACAGCTTGCACCTGTCACCCTTAGGCTTTCGAATACTAGCCGAGGCTCTTGCCACCCCCATAGTGCCATTTTAGGCAAGGCTCAAAAGACAAACCCACCGCCATAAATAGCACAAGTAACAAAAACTGTGGGTAATGCTACTCAATGCCAGAAGTCTAAACCTCAAAATGCACGCACTTGAGGCACTTCTCAGTATGGAGAAATTGATATATGTGCAGTAACAGAAACCTGGTTTAAGGCTCCAGAGAGCACCCCAGCACTACCAGGCTACAACTCATACCATACATTTCGGCCACAGAACCTGGATCGAAATAAAAAAGTTGGAGGTGTATCCATATTCA